>NC_057386.1:60277651-60406147 GCF_019320065.1 Cervus canadensis | reverse complement strand
AAAAAAAAAAAAAAAAAAAAAAAAAAAAAAAAAAAAAAAAAAAAAAAAAAAAAAAAAAAAGAGGTGTATGTGCCAGGAAAAGAAGATGGGAGGAGGAATGAATTACAAAGGGAGATGAGAAAAGTTTGGGGGGGTGGGAGTGATGGAACTGGCTTTATTTTGGACGTGGCAATAGTTTCATTGTGTACATATGTCATCATTAATATAGTAGACACTCCTAAGAAGGCCCCAACAATCCCCACTTCCTGGGAGTCGTGCCCTTGTGGAATCCCCTTTGCTCAAGTGTAAGTTGCATTTAGTAACTCACTTTTTTGTAATCTAGGCATAGTTGACACATAACATATTAGTTAGGTGGTTCCAGTGGTAAAGAGCCTGCCTGCCAATGTGGGAGATATAAGAGATGAGGTTTGATCGCTGGGTCGGAAAGATCCCCTAGAGGAGGGCAGGGCAACCCACTCCAATATTCTTGTCTGGAAAATCCCCATGGACAGAGGAGCCTGGCAGGCTACAGTCCTTAGGATCTCAAAGAGTCAGACACGACTGAAGTGACTTAGCACAGATGCACAACTCACATTTTGTGAATAAAATGTGATAGGAGTGATGCATTTTCACTTCAAGATTAGATTACAAAGAAACAACTATGGCTTCAGCCTGGGACACTTCCTCTTGCTCTCTCTCTCTCAAGATGTATATATACTTTGCTCTGAGGGGAACAAGCTGCCCTGAAGAGGTTCACAATAGCAAGGGTTGATATATCCAGCCAACAACCCACATGAGTGAACTTGGAAACGGATCTCTGAAGCCTGCCAATAGTCATGGGAGTGAGTTTCAAAGCAGATTCACACTTTGTTCCACAATGAGATGACTAACTCTGGCCAACACTTTCATTTCAGCCAGAGTACTCAACTCAGCAGTTTCCAGATTCCCAGTCCACAAAAATGAGGAAATAAGGAATTTTTGTTGTTTTAAATCACTATGTTTTAAGGTAATTTATCATAAAGTAACAGATAACTCATACACTTATCAGATTGTACCTTTTAAACATATGTGCAGTTATTAAACTGCCTCTCAGATATACCTCAATAAAACTGAAAAGAAAGAAAAAAGATAAAGGAAGGAGGGAAGAGGAAGAAAAAGGGAGTAGGGAGGGGAAAATGAGGGAGAGGGAGAGGAAAGTAGAGAGGGATAGGCAAAAGGACAGACAGAGATGCAGAGAGGGTGGCAGAGAGGATGGAATAAAGAAACTGTGAGGCCAGAATAATCATACATGGTAAGAATAAGGAATGGAAAGGAAGAACATGATATGGATGCTTAATGTTCTTGATAAATATTTCAATGACTCATTTATTGGAAGGAAAAATAGAAGTTTATCTATTTGGAATACTCACATCCTACAAAAAAGTAATTTAGAACAAGAGTTAAGTGTAATGTCTTATAAACAGCACTGGGCAACTAAGAAAATGGCTGCTCCCACTTCCTGATTCATTACACGTTGAAAATAGGGACAGGAGAAGACTCTATCAAGAAGACTTCTTATGGAAATCAAAAGTAGACACCACTTATGAAAAAACTTAAAGTGTTGTGCAAAACATCGAAGTGTCAAGGAGCATGGGTTTTAATGGACACAGAGGAAATGGTATGGTGGAAGAATATCAGTAGAAAGATATAATTAGGGGAAGATTTAGACAGCAATGTTTGAGTTTGATTACAAGAAGGTCTTCCCTGGTGGCTCAGATGGTAAAGAATCCACCTACAATATGGGAGAGATGGGTTTGATCTCTGGGTTGGGAAGATCCCCTGGAGGAAGGGAACAGCTTCCCACTACAATATTCTTGCCTGGAGAATTCCATGGAAAGAAGAGCCTGGCAGGCTACAGTCCATTGGGTCGCGAGGAGTCGGACACAACTGAGCGACTTTCACTTTGCTTCCCTGGTAGCTCAGATGGTAAAGAATCCGCCTGCAATGCAGGAGACCTGGGTTTGATTCCTGGGTTGGGAAGATCCCCTGGAGGAGGGGATGGCAATCCACTCTAGTATTCTTGCCTGGAGGATCCCCGTGGACAGAGAAGCCTGGTGGATGACAGTCCATGGGGTGACAAAGGGTTGGACATGACTGAGCGAGTAAGCACACAGCACACACACAAGAAAAACTGTGGCCTGAAAGACGACTGCTTGAATCTGAAAGAAAGACAAGAATTGAGAGGGTGAAATATCCAAATTGAACAACATGCAAAAGCTGTAACAATTAAAGTGGAGTAGACTTAACAGTAGGAATTAAGAGAGACACATATTCTTCTAAAATAGAAGTAGATTCCTGATTGCATATGCAAAATGAATTTATATTCAAAGACATTTTTAATCCTTGAAAAGGAACTGAAGATAAATTGGAATTCAGAAACTGGAAGCTGATCATTTTATCATCTACATGAGATTACTCATGTCTATTCCATGGTACAGCAGATATTTTGATTGTACACTCAACACCTGTTCTCCTTTCCTTCTTTTAAAACAGAACAGCAATTTTACTCAGATTTCCACCCCTGGGAAAGGTATTCTTATCCCCAAACCACAGGTAAATTCTGGTTAGCCCAAACCAACTGTAGTTACCCCATTATTTTGCCAAAAGCAGACTTATGGACAGGTATGTAACCCAGTTTGGAATAATGAAACAGACATAAAAGGAATCGAGAGAGAAGGAGTTTTTTTAAATGTTTCAACTAACACACAAGAAATCAACATTGCCTCCTCTGTTCAACTTGCTCTGTCTGTTGCATTGACTAGAAGGGATATCTTAAGACCCTGGTGGGGAGAAGCCTAAGGTCCCAACTAACTCAGACCTAACACAATGGAAAGCTAGAAAACAAAGTGAATGCTTGATGACATGTTGAACCAGTGAATTAACCAAACCTAGAAATACCTATCTCCCAACATTTGGTCATTGAGTTGATTTGCAGCTAAATATAGCCAAATTGATTTACTCAGGATATTAGCTGCATGGTATATTAAAGTGTGACATAAAAAAATAGTCCCACCACAGGCTACCATAACAAATACCACATACTGGGTGGTTTAAAACAGAAATTTATTTTCTCACAGTTCTGGAGGTTATAAATCTACGAGTAAGATGTTTTCTTTCAAGGTCTCTCTTCTTGGCCTGTAGATGCCACCTCCTTCTGGTGTGTCCACATGGTCTTCCCTCTATGTGCCTACATGTCTGTGTGTAAGTTTCCTCTTCTTACCAAGACATCTGTCATATTGGATTAGAGCCCACCCATATGATTGCATTTTACCTTAATTGCCTTTTTAAAGGCCCTGTGTCCAAGTAGAGTCACTTTATGAGATACTGGGGATTAGGACTTCAACATATGCATCTTGAAGGGACCCAAATTAGCCCATAACACTTAGTAATTGGCACTGTGCTAAATTCTGGGGATGAAAATTTAAATAAGAATGGTCCCTTTTCTCATAGCACTTCCATTTTAGTAGGAAAATAGCAATTAAACATGATTCTTTAAACATGATTACAGGCACAACTTGGAGAATAAGAAGTAGGAAAGCATAGAGTCAGAACAATAAATATAGTGCAACTGGAAGTAACTTTGCCTCCCAGGGGACATGTGACAACATCTGAAGACATGTTTTATTGTTGCAACTTGGGAGAACCACCAGCAGATGCTGCTAAACACCCTACAATGCACAAGGCAGCTCTCCCTCAACAATTACCTTTTCCACAATGTCATAGTGACACTGTTGGGAAACCCTGACCCATGATCTACAGGATCATGGAAATGTCCCTTAAACTGACCTCTGAAGAATGTATACTGATTTACTTAAAGAGCAGAGTAGAAATGGAATTCTAGGCAGAGATAACAGCAGATATGAAAGCCTTGAGTTAGCAAGAAAAATGGCACATGTGAGAACTGAAGGAAGGCCAATTATGAAACACTATAGGGAGGGGAGGTAAAATAGGAGGAGGTACAGCAGGAGCAGGAGGCAGCTCATGCAACCCTGGGCCATGTCTAGGACTCTAGTCTTTATTTTTAACTTGATTGAAGAATGCTGGTGAAGCAAGGAGTATGAAGGATCAAGGAGAATGTAAACCTACACTCCTTTAGTGATTTAGTGATATTTTGTGTGGTAAATCTTAAGGAGATGATTTAAAAAAAAAAAAAAAAGGATTCATTTGTGATCAGTTATGTCATTAGTAGTTGTAGAAAGGAGAAAAAGAGCACTCATGAAAAATTGGATGTTGGAGAAGAATTGGAAGATAAGACATACTACCTAGGTAGGAAATTTTGTTTTGTGCTTGGAAAATCTAACAACTCTGTAGATCTCAAAAAGGAGCAAGAAGGAATAGTAAGGGTGAAACAGAATCAGGAATGGCTTCGGTGTCTAGAATTTACACTGTAGGACAATGATTTTCAAGCTCTAGTTTGTGTAAAATCAACCCTGAAGAGCTTTTAAAAGTATAAATTTCTAAACTTGTGCTCAACCTCCAGTTTTCTAATCAGGGTCAAGCAATTTTCACTTCTAAAAGAAATCTTAGGTGATTTTAATGAAGGGATGGGGCCTTCTCTACTTTTCCCTTCAGAAACTCTTCAGAAAAGTATGAGTTGATTTTCACTGTAGAAGGTATCTAGTGACAATGTGAAGGCTGATCTGAAGGGAGGTGACTCTGGAGGTAAAAGAACTGGATAGGAGAACATTATGGTAGATCTAGGAACTGAGGAGAGAATGTGAGTTATACAACAGAAGGAAAGGTAGAGAAAGCTGGGGTTTCCTTGAAAAGTAGAATTGGCAGAGCTGAAGTAACTGATTGAATGTAGTCATGGGTGACTTGCAGGCTTCCATGTTGGGTTACTGGGTAATGGTGGCACCATTAATTAGAATGGAAGTCCAAGGCATGGAGCAGCTTTAGAGGGTAGGTGACAAGTGGTAAGGTGAGAGTGCCATATTCTACCCAATATATTCCATAGTTCAGCAGATGGTTAGAGATGGAGGTTAGTGCTCAGAACATAAGCCTAGACATTAGAAATCAAATTAGGATCAGTTGTATATGGCTGGTTATACAAGCCTTGAGAATGGTAATATTGCTCATAAAGAATATTTAGAATGAGAAAATATGAGGACACAAGAATACATCAACAATTAGAAACTGAGCACATGTAGAGTCATAGAACAAAGGAAAGGGATAGTCAAGTAGATGACAAAAGAAAAGAAGAAAGGCTAAGAAACTAGGGAAGGAGGAATTCTTGTCGCTTACTATTTCCAAAATGTTGGTAATATTAGGGGAACAGGAAGCAACCTATGAAATACTACAATTATAATTTTCATTTATATTTAATTATATAAATTATATATATAATTATATAAATTTTCATTTATATTTAATTATAAATAAAAGTTACACTTATATAATGCTTACTACATGCTGGGTACAGTCAAAGTATATGTCTATGACATAAGTACTATTAACATTCCTGTTTTATTAAGTAGGAAACTGAGGCACACAGTTTAAGTAACTTGCCCAACATCCTACATTAGTACCATGCAGACTGGCTCCAAAGTTCACACCTTTAAACTTTATGATATAAATCCTTTATTCTTCAGTTAAAGAACTTACCATACAAGGTCATATGTTTTCCTCCATAGTAATACAGGCACAATACCTAATTCTAAGTGCACAGTGGATACTTATTGAGTTGAATTCTCTGTGTAGCTAAAACCATGAAACAAAAGGAAGTTTCTCTTCAAAGAACAGAGGAAATGATCATTACTGATTCCACCCATAGATGTTTCTGATTAGGAAAAGTTAAGGCAAAAATAAAGGGAAAGGAAAGGATGGAAAAAACAAAAGGAGGATATGGCAAAGGGGATAAGAGGAAGATGGGAAAGGAAGGGAAAATGATCTCTCAAAACGAGTACACTTATTTAGCCATGGCTCCTTAGATATTGAGAATTTTTCTTGATTTAGCCTTTAATTCATTTTGGAACATTACAAAATTCACCCTATCTCTCAGGACCCCTATTCTTGTTTTGCACCAAGTGGGGATCAGATGTTTGTATCCCTAAAATAATTAGAACTCTTTGGGGTAAAATTATTATCAAACCACAAAAGAACATTTGATTGGTGTACTTGTGGGCTGCTACCAAAGGAACAATCAAAAATTTGAAGCTGTGACTTTTCCCTTTGGAAAGGAGCAATACACTTATATGAAAAACCTCTCAGTCGGTAAACAATTCTAGACAAGCTAAGGATTCCTCAGTTTCTGTGTGAAATAGTATTCATTAATGAAGGTGTTCTTCAATCATAAATAAAAAGTTAAAATTGCCTTACTATCCTAATATCACTACTTATAAATTATTATTTTAAAGATCTAAGACTTTGGCTTTTGTCTTCATGGTTCTACAAGGTCAGCCTGCACTAAACACATAAATATGAAAAGAAGTGTCAGTTGACTCATCAGATATTAGCATATGTTGGGAGCATTCCATGACTGTTCTATTACAAAAACTATAGAAGGCAAATAATTTCCTTAGTGATTCTGGTGATAGTCTGACCTGGTTAAAGCAAGTGTTGCATAGAGGTGTAGAGGAACCTGTGGGGGAGTAAAGGTAGTTTTTTCCCAGCTGCCCAACATCCTGGAAGGTGGTTTTGCTTTCTCTTCCTAGAGGAATTAAAGAAGAGATCTTATGTCTTCCTTGAAAGTCAAATTCATTTCTTATTAACCTTGATTTTATTTGTTTGAAGATACTCAATCTTCTTTATGATTGTCTCTGTGCTCACTGATAAATACACAGTGTGTATTCTCTTCCTGTTGTCACTCCCTAAATGAGCTCCCACAGACTCACCAATTTTAACACCATCCTCTTGCTCACCCTCAGACTGCAATCCTGACCTCTATCTCTTGCTTTAGAGTTATATTCATGCTATTTGATATTTCTTCTTGGGTACTACTAACTATCTCAAACTGAATATCTTCAAGAGTGCTCTTGCTTCCCTCCTATAGGATATGCTCCTTTTCAACCTCAACATTGCAGCACCAGTTGTCAGTTCATCTAAAAATTAGGAATAATATTTAATTCTCTCTTTTCTTATACCCAACCCAATTCATTAGCAAGTTCTATCAACTTCATTTTAAAATACATTCCAGGGAAGAGCAAATCAGGATGGCAGAGTAGGATATACCCTCATCTCTCCCTGTGAGAACACTAAAATCACAACTAGCTGGCTAACAACCCACTGGAAGACTCTGGAACCCACCAAAAAAAGATACCCCAAGTCCAAAGACAAAGGAGACTCCACAATGAGATGGTAGGAGAGGCATAATCACAATAAAATGAAATCCCATGCTGGATGAGTGACCCACAAACTGGAGAAGAATAATACCAAAGAAGTTCTTCCACTCTTTTGAAGGGTTCTGAGCCCTATGTCAGTCTTCCCAGCCTGGGGATCCACCAAAGGGACTAGAAATCCCCAAGGAATCTGACTTTGAAGGCCAGTGAGATTTGATTATAAGACTTCCATTAGACTGGGGAAAACAGAGATTTCACTCTTGGAGGGCACAAACAAAATACTATATGCACCAGGACCCAAGGGAAAGGAGTAGTGACCCTATAGGAGACTGAATCAGACCTAACTGTTAGTTTTGGAGCGTATCCTGTGGAGGTGTGGGTCAGCAATGGCTCACTGTGCAGACAGGGACACTGGCAGCAGAAGTCCTGGGAGGTGCTGCTTGGCAAGTGAGCTTTCTTGGAGGACAGCATTACCTGTACCACAGAACCTCCACACTATGCAGAAAACACGAGAGAAGGAAGAGATCTACAAAAATTAAACCCCAAGCAATTAAGAAAATGGTAATAGGATCATACCTATGGATAATTACTTTAAATGTAAATGGATTAAACCCAGCAAAAAGACATAGACTGGCTAGGTGGATGAAAACATGTGCATGTATACATTTCCACTTTTCACATCACTCTACTTAAATCCCCAAATTGTAAGTAATTATTTAATACTGTTAGGTTAATCATGTTTCCATTATGGCTTACAATTGTAATTATCTTTAATCTTTTTTCTGGCTATTAATTGTGAAAAAGGATAAACATCTTTTACTATTGTGATTATGCAACTAGTATTCATTTTAATACCACTGTATCATGACTGGTCAACAGAAAAATTAGAATCCTATATCACTAAAACTGCCATTTAATAGAAAAACCTGTAATCACTTTTTAAAATGGATGCACATTGGAATTATATTGGAATTTTTTTTAATACAGATGCCCAAATATATATATTTTTTTTTTCTCCAAAGCTCCAAAGCTCCAGATGTGATTCTAATGAGTAGCTATGTTTTTAAAAACTTTAATATATGATGATCTTTGAGTTTTATCTAATTTGTTCCACATTTTCTATTTCATAGTTAGGGCTCCCACTTCATTTAGTTTGTGTTTTCCAATTTCTCCATCTCCTTTTTTATTGTTCTTTATCAAGCCTGTATCAAGTGCGATAGAAAGGTTTTTGTATACATATGTATAATAAGTATATTATATATATTTTTGAAAACTTGTGAATTTTTGCTTAGCTCTTGTTTCTACTTGCTTGACTAAATATGAACAAGATACCAGTTTCCTAATTTATATTCACTCAAAACTTTGATATAGTTCCATTTATTCTGGCATCTAGTATAACTGATAAAAGTCTAGAAAGCTTATTTTAGTGACTTTAAAAAAAAAATTTTTTTTTGAATGGGACTTGAAGCTTCTAATCCAATTCTGAAAGTGTAAAGAAATACTTTGTTGCAAAAAAAAAATAATAATAACAGAAAATTAACATGTGATAAGTATAAAGAATCTGCCTGCAATGCAGGAGACCCAGGTTTTGATCCCTGGGTCAGGAAGATCCCCTGGAGAAGAAAATGGCAACCCACTCCAGTATTCTTGCCAGGAAAATCTCATGGACAGAGGAGCCTGGGGGGTGCTACAGTCCATGGGGTGCAAAGAGTCAGACACAACTGAGTGACTAAGCACACACAGCATTAGTAACTAAAGTACAGGTTTTATTCAAGTTTCATATTTTATTCTATTATTTGTTTTCATATCTTATTCAAAATTCCACATTGTATTTAGTTGCTTTGAGCAGCTTCAGCTGCATACAACAAATTCAGATAAACTCTATTACAAATATTTTTATTCTGCTACAAATATTTTTAATGTTCCTTGTTTATGGCTTCTTAGATATACCCATCATTTAAAAATGGAAATTTAATTCCCAAATACATGTTTTTTGTTTTTAAGTATGCGTGCATGCGTGTGTGCTCAGTTGCTTTGCTGCTGCTGCTAAGTCACGTCTGTCGTGTCCAACTCTGTGTGACCCCATAGACGGCAGCCCACCAGGCTCCTGTCCCTGGGATTCTCCAGGCAAGAACACTGGAGTGGGCTGCCATTTCCTTCTCCAGTGCATGAAAGTGAAAAGTGAAAGTGAAGTCTCTCAGTCGTGTCCAACTCTTCAGGACCCCATGGACTGTAGCCTACCAGGCTCCGCTGTCCATGCGGTTTTCCAGGCAAGAGGACTGGAGTGGGTGCCATTGCCTTCTCTGCTCAGTTGCTTTAGTCATGCCCAATTCTTTGTGACCCCATGGACTACCAGGATCCTCTGTCCTTGGGATTCTCCAGGAAAGAATACCAGAGTGGGTTGCCATGCCCTCCTTCAGGGGCTCTTTCCAACTCAGGGATCAAACCTGTGACCCCTGTGACTCCTGCAATGAAGGTGGATTCTTTACCCACTTAGCCACCTGGGGAACCTTTTATAAGTATCATTGATATTAATTTCTCATTTAAATTTAGAGAGAATAACATTGAAACATGTATATTATCATATATGAAACAGATCGCCAGTCCAGGCTCGATGCATGAGACAGGGTGCTCAGGGCTGGTGCACTGGGGTGACCCTGAGGGATGGGATGGGAGGGAGGTGGGAGGGGGGTTCAGGATGGGGGACACATGTACACCCATGGCTGATTCATATCAATGTATGGCAAAAACCACCACAATATTGTAAAGTAATTAGCCTTCTATTAAAATAAATAAATTAAAAAATAAATAAATTTAAATATTTTCTTCTCTGAAATCACCCTCTGTGTTTTTTTTTTTTAGTCTTTTAACATTATTGAAGCTTTCAATGGCTAAGTCAAATGTCTCTTTTGGTAAATATCACATTGCACTTGAAAATATGTGGTTATTTTCAAGTACCTTTTGATGATGATTTCTAACATAATTCCAAAATCACACTTTGTGTGATTTCAATACCTTTAGACTATAAAATTATATGTCTTGGTATATGTCTGTGTATATGTTCCAGTATCTCCTGATTTATAGTCTATGGGAACTTGCATAGAATTTGTACCCTGCTACTGTGTGAAAAAATGCATAAATCTTAATTACATTGAATTGGCTCATAGTGCTTTTCATGTCTATTATATCCTTCTATTTTTCTGTCTAGTCATTCTACTAATTTTTGAGAATTTGATACTGAAATTCTAACTAAAAATCTTAATTTATCTGCTTAAGAATATAGCTATAATATATAGTGGAACTATATGTAACTTTGTTCTATATTTTAAAGTCTCTTGTATCCTTTCATAATTTGAAAAAAAAATTTTTAAATACAATACAAATGTCTCCAGCTTTCAATACTGTTTCTCATATTCTCCAGTCCCAACTGTAACCCATCCATTCTCCACAGAGCAGCTAGGAGAAAGAGGAAAGGAAGAAGAGAAGATGGAATCAGAGCTTGCCATTCCTCTTTCTTCTAATTAGTAACAAAATCCAGAATCCTTAACCTGATATCCATAGCAAATATTTAAGTCACTATTACTCTCTAATTCTTGCTGATGATATCTAGTTTCCAACTCCGTAATTTTTTGACATGCCATAGTCTACAAAGCCAAAGATCCTACCCTCTTTCACAGTTCTTCCCCTCCATCACCTTTTCATCCACTTCTTTGAAAAATTGGACAACTAATAAATGATTATAACCAGATTTTTACATATAACTATTTGTTATCCCAGCAAAGCCCAAACATTCCATTTATTCTTAATATCTTATTTCTTCTCATCCACTTGAACACATTGCCTCATACCTTTACATTTCTTTCCGGTACCTTAAAATTTTCCTTCTGCACTAAATCTTTTCCAAAAGCACATGAACAGTATACTTTCTCCCATGTTAAAAGTTTTGCTTTATTTAATATGCTCCTCTATTTCTGCTCTATTTCTACTTTTTCTTTCTGCAATAAAACACCACAGAGGAGTTCATTGTTATCAGTATTACTCTCCTCTTTCCTTGAGCCCACACTAATTATCCTTTTAAACTACTGAGTTGGAAACATACACTCCTCCTGTGGATCTCCTTTGCTTTCACACTGTACCACATTCACAACACTTCTGATGCCAGATACATGGGGGTTTTCCCCAATCAAGCAATACTCTTGATACCAGCTGAGTGTCCCAAAATTCAACTCACTTCTGACACTATCTGGAGATGGCATCAGATCCCATAAGACTCAGTCCCACAGTAGTCCCCCTCTTCATTATAGGTGTCAATTAGTCTTCACCCCTAATTCTGCCAACCAGCTATAAGTCAACTTTTCCACAGCCCCCTCTCTGGATTGGATCATTTTGTAGAAGGGCTCACAGAACTCAAAGAAACACCTATTTATGTTTGCCAGTTTATTAAAGGATATGATTTTTAAAAATATAGATGAACAGTCAGAGAGGGCTTCCCTGGGGGCTCCATGGTAAAAAAAAAATCCACTTGCCAATGAAGGAGATGCAAGTTTGATCCCTGGATTAGGAAGATTCCCTGGAGAAGGAAATGGCAACTCACCCCAGTATTCTTGACTGGGAAATCCCATGGACAGAAGAGTCCATGGGATCACAAAAGAGTCAGACATGACTTAGCAACTAAACAACAACAAACAGCCAGATAAAGCAATACATAGGGGGGAGGTCTAGAAGGACTTCAAGTGCAGAAGCTCTGTTCCCATGGAGTTGGAGTGCACCACCTTCCCAGCATTTAGATGTTTTCACCAACCCAGAAACTCTCTGAACCCCGTATTTTGGGGATTTATATGGGCACTTCATCATATAGGTATGATGAGCTATTAACTCCACTTCTAGCTTCTCTCCCCTCTCTAGAGGGGGTAGACAGTGGCAGTACTGAAAGTTTCAAGCTTCACCTCATGGCTTGGCCTTTCAGATGGGGTCTTTCAGGCCCCATCCAGAAACTGTCAAGGAGCTCACCCAAAGTCACCTCATTAGAACAAAGTCACTCATATCACCTAGGAAATTCCAAGAGATCTGGGAGCTCTGGGTCAGGAACCAGAATCAAAGAACAAGTATTAGAACAAAAGATGCTCCTAGTGCTCTTATCACTCATGAAATTACAGAAGTTTCAGGACCCCTGTACCAGGAACTGTAGCTGCTTCTGCTGCTAAGTCACTTCAGTCGTGTCCGACTCTGTGCGACCCCATAGATGGCAGCCCACCAGGCTCCCCCATCCCTGGGATTCTCTAGGCAAGAACACCAGATTGGTTTGCCATTTCTTTCTCCAATGTATGAAAGTGAAAAGTGAAAGTGAAGTCGCTCAGTCGTGTCTGACTCTTCTCAACCCCATGAACTGCAGCCTACCAGGCTCCTCCGTCCATGGGATTTTCCAGGCAAGACTACTGGAGTGGGTTGCCATTGCCTTCTTCAAGGAACTGTAGGCAGAGACCAATAGATACAGTTTCTGTTATTTCACAACTACCACTCCCACAAAACTTCTTTTGCCTAGTTCACCTCAAAGTTGTTAAAGCCCAATGTTCTATGTTTCCAAGCTATCTTTTATGTGACTTGCAGCAGTATTTGAAACAGTTCTTTACTTCAACTCCCCCTGCCTTGTTAATACTTCATTCAATAACATCTGGCATCCCATACTCACTTGTTTTACCTTCTATCTCACTGGCCATTCTTTCTTAGTTTAGATTGCTAGCTCCTTGTCTTTTCCCCAATCTATTACTGTTGATGTACTCTAAGGTTGAGTCCTCAGACCACTTCTCCCCTCTTTCCAGTCTTCCTCCTTTGATGATCTCACCCAGATTCATGGCTTTATATAGAATGTGGTGGTGGTTTAGTTACTAAGTCATGTCCAAATCACCGTATAGACTGGAGCCTGCCATCACCCTATAGACGGTAGCCCACCAGGTTCCTCTGTCATGGAATTCTCCAGGCAAGAATACTGGAGTGGGCTTCTATTTCCTTCTTCAGGGGATCTTCCCAACCCAGGGATCCAACCCATGTATCCTGCATTTCAGGCAATTTCTTTACCACATATATCATGTATACACTAATAATTCCCTAATTTATAACCCTGAACTTCAGATTCACAAACCCAAGCACCTTCTCAATAACTTTAAGTAACATCTAAATGTCTAAAAGCTATTTAAATCTTAAAATGTCCAAATTTGAGCTCTTGATTTTCTTTCTCAAGTTTTCACCTCCTAAAGTCTTCCCCATTTCAACTCCATTCTTCTAGGAGCATAGGCTGAAATCTTCCTTTCTCTCATACTGCACATCCAATCTGTCAGCACACTACGCTGTCAGCACACTATGTGTACAAACTACTAGGCTTCCTGTTTCTCTACAAATTACCTGTATAGATTATTGCAGTAGCCTCATAACAGGTCTCCTTGCCCTTGTCTTTGCCACATTACAGGTTTTTCTCAATGCGGCAGCCAGAGTGACCCTGTTAAAACATAACTGATCCCATCAAAACCCTCCAATAACATCCCATTTCAGTACAGAGAAAAACCGCAATCCTTAGGATAGCCTAGAGGGATTTAAGTGACATGACCCTTTCTACCACTCTGATCTCATATCTTCCTATGTCATCAGTCTGCATTGTTCACTTCACTCCAACATACTGGTCTCCTCATTGTTCCTGAAACAAGCCAGGCAGAAGCCTTGTACTTGCAATTCCTTTTCTCCAGTGATTAACACAGCTTATCTCTTTTATCTTCTTCAGGAACTTTTTAAATGCCACTATTTAAAATGATAACCTCTCTTTTTATTACAATATTTCCTATTCCTCTTTACTGCACTATTTTCCTCTGTACCACTTATCAATATTATTCATTTATGAATTCACTTCTCTGGAAATTCTTCAACTTCTTTATTCCATGCAGTATGCATGCCTGTGTGTGTGATAAGAGAACAGACCATATTGGACCCAGTCCTCTAGTCTGAATGCAAACAGAAATGAGTGGAAGATTTTCTTCTGGATGTCTCATGATTCCCCTGTCAATGGTATAATTAAAATTTGAGTCTAAGTGATACTTCATAATAATCATTTTTACCCCTATTTTTACAGATAATTCTCAGAAAGACTTTAAATGACTGCCTAAGGTCACTCAGCCAGTAAAAACCTGAAACAGAATCTAAATCCAGGACTTTCTGACCCCAAAGTTCACACACAAAATCACTTTTCTAAGCCACACTGTCCTAAAGCTGTGCTAATTATGTAATATATAACTTTCATGAAAAGAATGTACTTTCTTTTGCGACATACTAGTTGCTTAATAGTTATTTTGCCTGTGAATGTTATAATACAAGTTATGACCTCTTTGTCCTTTTTCCATAATGCATAATTCTTTGCAATTATAAACTGCAAATTCCATTTGTTCTAAACAGAACACCTGCTTACACCTCAGTACCACAAATATTTATTTTAAGTCCCTGCTTTATTCTTTCTACTTTGCTTACTATATCATAATTGCCATAATTGGGGCTGAGATTCATTTTTCACACTCAACCTAGGCCAAACAACAAACATAGAATTGCACTTTGTGAAAATGAAATGTGATTCACACTACCAGAAATTTCTCCAGGCTTTATTTGGGAAACAGCTAAAGATATCTAAGGACATGTCCCCAAAATATTCCAACCCACTCACCTCCCTTCCCTCACTCCCAGATTGATGACATTGATTTCTGCTTCTCTGCAGGGAGGCAGGAACAGACAGCCTTGCCAATACCTCTTATAAGATGCACTGCAGACCTCTGTGGTAAAGACCAGAGCTAGTTCTGCCTTCTGAGCAAATCTTTTTATTCCCCTTCTTCACATTTGGCACCTGTTCCTGGACAGCTGGCTAAAACTGAGCTACTCCTGAGTACAACTGGCCAAATACCTTCCATTTTATGGAAAAGAAAACTTTTGAATTAATGGGGATTCCTGGGGTTTAGAGTAGATAATAGTCATTTTGTAGGTACTTCATTGTCCATCTCAGTAAGTTCATATATGTTGAGCCTTGAGAGAAAAAGCAGTGTCTAAATTTTTCATTCAATCAATTCAAGAAGCCTGAAAGTTTCCTACTGGCTTCCTTTCTTTGATTTTACCATTAGACCTTTCCTTGGACTTATTGTAAATATAAATATTTCTGAAAGAAGTAAAATATTGTTAGTATCACTTTACTGCTGACTAGTTTATCAGATGTTTTCATAGAACAGAAGGCATAGATGCAGTATTAGATTTATGACTTAAAAAAAGGTGGAAGTGCTGGCCCAGAAAAGGGAAATCAGTAATGCATAGCATAAACCTGGCCCTTTCCCAAGGCCCCATCAGTGGTTGATGGGAGGGAAAAAGGAAGGAAGGAGGAGCAAAAGAAAATTATGTAATATTTTCATAGAAATACAATGAACACAAAGTTTTTTTTTTTCTTAAGTCTTATAAGAGTTAAGTTTCAACAAAATTCAACATTACTTTTATATCCCACATTGAATATTTATATTCTCTAAAAATAATTTTAATCCAAGGTTTCTATTCAAAATTTTCTTCATCATTTCCTTACTTAAATATTCTCACTTAAATATTATTGCTCACTCTCCAGAACTATCCCACCCTCCCATTTCAGATACCTAATACCTGAAAAGTAAGAATCAGTCTTTAGTGTTCATCCTTCCTAGGACTAAACTACTCTATAGAATTTCCTAGATCTAGGACTAATCTGTGTGCTTTGTACTTCTCCACTCTGCAAAGGATACAGTAATACCTTCAATTCTAGAGAAATACTCAGATTCCCTGACATAAAGGGAATTAATTCAAACAGCTCTGCTCAAATCATACAAGCCTGATTATCCCGTACAGAACATTGGAAAATACTTCAACCATCTTAACCTCTATTTGCCTAGTCTCTATCAGCAGTTTACTTTACTCTCACTGAAATTATCTAAGGATTTGCAAGCAGTTGGTTGCAAGGAGAAAAAAGCCTATAAAAATACCCACATTGTTTTTTTCTACTTCCTTCTTCCAAGTACACTGGACAAGACAGGATTTCACACAGGAAACACTTAATGACAATATTTGGAGGAAACCTGCTGACTTTGTAAGACACAATTGGCCAAAATTCAGGTCAGAAATGCCCAGCGAAGTAAAAGGCTCCTAGAATTATGGAGATGAGGTTTCTGCAGGCAAAGAAGCCCTCTGTAAAGGACAAAGGATAATATGCTTACAAATGAAAAGACATATGAATTTCAATGAAATGAAATGAAATATTACAAATGAATTTCATTTCATTACAAATGAAATGAAATATTAACAAGGCTGCTAACAGCCCAGAGTGTGGTAAACAGGTATGCCAAAAAGTAACTAAAATGTGACTTTGCAATGAGTGAAGGAGAAAAAGGCCTTTGACTTAATGAATACAGGAAAAGAGAAGGAGAAGAAAAATGAGAAAGGGAAGGGAAAGGAGAAGGTGAAGGCAAGAAAAGAAAATAACTACCCAGGAACAGATTCAGCAAAATAAGATCCGTGCTGTAGGATTGTGTGGATAATTCTCTGAAATACCAATTGAAAGAATTATATAAGAAAATCCTTTACTAAAGAACATTTGAGAGTGTTCTTGCTATGCGCAAGCACCCTAAGTCGCTTCAGTCCTATCCAACTCTTTGCTACCCTATGAACTGTACCGCACCAGGCTCTCTGTCCTTGGGATTCTCTAGGCAGGAATACTGGAGTGGGTTGCCATGCCCTCCTCCAGGGGATCTTCTCAACCCAGGAATTGTACCCACATCTCTTATGTCTCCTGCATTGGCAGGCAGGTTCTTTACCACTAGCGCCACCTGCAAAGACCCTGGTTTTTGCTATGGTCGTTAACTTTATTGATAATTATAAACTGCTGAGCCCATGAAGTAAAACTATCACTTCTTTTGTTTCCTAAAAACATAAGTACTACAAAGAATGTTCATTTATTTCCTCCTAAAGCACTATAAAGATAAATGTGTTTTGTCCTATAAATTCACTGGGGAACAAGTTCCAATGGCTAATATTGGAATATGGAAGGACATGTTAGATGTTTAGAATGTTAGGCAATCAAAGTCAAAATATATCTTAAATGTTCTTATGAGTTAAGAAACCAAAGCTAAATGACACCCAAGGTCATTTCCAGCTAGACAGAACTGGATATGAAAATTTCACCCAGTTTAATATCCAGTTCCCGTTAACTGTGATAAAGAGTCATTTCCAAGAGTGTTAAGAAAAGGAAAAGCCCATTATCTTCTCAGCCACAAATGCATATGATGCCAGGAACTGGACTAGGTGTTAAGGTGACTCCCCCACAGAGTTCATGAGCTGAGGGAGAGAATAAGACAAACACTTATAAACAAGTAAAATCTATGAAGACACACGTAGGATAATATCAGAGTAGACAACTAGGGCACCATTCTGGGGTTCTGGAGTCAGTTATAAGGGAATGGGCAGGCCAAAGACAAATAGGTACGTTATAAATGTAGTCTATAAAGATCAAAGTTTTGTTAACAACTAAACAAAAATGATTTTGCCTCCCCAGCTTCTCAGAAAAGACTGAACAGAAAATGGGGGAATGCCTTTGGGTTTGGAATGTCCCTGTCTGGACCCAGCAGATCTGTGATCCAGCATTTTAAACTGGCACCAAGCCCAGGCTTACAGCTGACAGGTGTGTGTCCAGAAGGGTAAAAGGAAAGCCTGTTCTGCAGGACATTTCACATGTTTCACTCCTAAATCCCTTTCTCTGAGGTAGATTTTGGCTGTAAAAACACTTCTGCTAATTCCTTGCCAGAAGAATTCATTATACTCATAACTGCTGATCATAGAACCAGGATGTGATCTCAGAAGCTTCTGAAAATCAGACATTCTATAAAGCTCTCTTTGAATTGGAGAGTTTCATCTTTAATAATTTCACAAGTAAGCCTTTGGGTTTTGCTAAGTGGCTGGTCTTGGGCATACTCTCTTTAATACTATAGGCACTGGAGAAGATAGGCCTAAATAATGAAGAAATGTTCCTTTATTCTTCTGAAGATGTGTCAATAACCTTGAATGCATGACGTGGTTGAGACAGAGGAGCCAGAACAGAAATTAACACAGAGCATGAAGTGTCTGAGCCTCCTTTAGTTTAGCGTATAGGACAAGGAACACTGCTCTCCCTGGAGCTGCAGAGTTTGAGATCATTTGCGCATACACTGCTTAAGAGTGACTAGAGTGATCATTAGAGCTGGGAGGAAGTAACTATGCAGGAATGTGATCTAGAAAGTAATAGAACTAGTGTTTCCTATATAAAGAGTAGGAAGGAGAGAATGCTTTCCATATAGTTTTTCAGGTATACACTAATGATATTATATGTGGTAATTCTTGCTAATAGACCACCCTCCCCTCAATAGGAATGTGATGTCCATCATCTGAAGAAAGCAGAACTCAGAACCAAAGGAGAAATATTCATCTTTACACTTACAAAACAAGCTCTAAAAGTCCAATTTGGAGACAAGGCTTTCACTTGGGAGAACTAAGCTATGTTCCAAAAGGAAAGAATTTGTGTGTTATAAGGAGCCAAGGTAAAGGACCAGAACATATATAAATGTTAACCACGCACATGGAAGGGTGCTGGGTGATGTAAAATTGCATTTTATCACCCCCTGGGAGGAGAAGAAGCCCTTCTTGGGTCAGGTAAAGATGCTATAGAACAGCTAGAAAGGGTTAAGACTTTAGGACAGGGTCTTCTCCCTTCTTCCAATTTGGGATTAAAGTTTCCAAAGGATGATGGAGACACCAAGAAAATGTTTATGATTCCAATGCCAGAAAGTCTGTGAGAAGACAACTCTGACAACTCCACCAAGCAGAGAGTAGGCTCAGAAAGGGGAGAATAGAGGAACTAGGAAAACCCTTGATTGTTGTTGTTTGAACAGGCTCCCTACAGTGTATATGGTCATAATATCTCTTCTGCCTGGGCTTCCTCTGCTCTGCTCTTAAGTGTTGGTTGTTGAAAGGGACACTTGTTCAGGCCTCATGTTTCCTTGTGAGGGAATTTCACCTAGAGGAACACTTCTGGTTTATCTCCAGCTCCTCTCATAACTCCTGAAAGCAAGAAGCACAACTTATTTTATTGCTGAGCTTGGGAGAGGGACAAAACCCTGTGATCTCTGACCTGTCTATCCATAAAGTCTGTCTCTGGGTCAGATTAGACAATTATGTGGGGTGGAAGGTGAGGAATATTTATGTAGATGCAAATGTCCTTCTGGACTTGGGAGCCAGAAGCAGGCCCATCATTATCATGTGATATCACAATGATTTTTTTCTTACATTGGGTCTATTACACTTGAAATTGTACTTCCTTAAGGAATCTTCATATTCAGAAACAACCTGTGTTTGTAAACATACATGTGATTGAGCACTATTGCTTGTGCATGAAAGCTATTGCACTTGGATTATATTGACTAATGGATGAATGCTTAGTGATACTATATTTTAATGACAAATGAAATGGTATAAAATAAAAACTAAGTACTTCCTTGGGAGCACAGTGTTAGAAACCACATGAAACAAGGAAGTCAGCAATTTTTAATTCTGATTTTCTTACCACAGCCATCAGTACTTTTTCTAGCATTATCATTAAAACTTAAATTGTATATTGCTGCTAGATTTCTATGTAGTCAGAAGTATCTACTATCTTTGAATTAAAACCTGGCAGATGAAAGAAATTACAAAAGTTTCAAAATTTACAGATATTTGTATCAAAGATTTTCAAAGACATGGGATGCTGCAAATTATAAATACCTGCAAAACTGTTTTAATTAGTCTGAGAGACCAGAGCCTACTACATTTCAATTTGTCTGTCAATGGAAAATTAAGGAGATACATACCATCTTGAAATTTCCAAGTGAGACTAGCAGAGGAAACTGCAGACAGATGGTCCAGGTACAGCGCCCTAAAAAGCAGCACACACTGCATCTCTAAGAAAGAAATCATTACCTCACTGAGTATAATTTGGAACTGTGTTTTCAATAAGTCAAAAGATTTCATCTTGTTTAGTTGAAACGTGTTGTTTCAACTGTGTGTGTGGCACACAGTTCAGGGCAAACATCTTATTCTTCCCTTGAAGCCTGTAATTAAGCATCAAGGATCTTCAAAACAGATATTTCACATAAGGGATAAGATATCTGGTTGATTTCCCAGTTTCTAACAGCAAAAACACCCAAGAAGTCTAGTTCATGAGATGATGTTTTCACTGGCATCCCCACCTGACAATGATAATAAAGAGATTCAGAGATCTTCCAAATGTGGTTCAAAGGTTCTTGATTCACAGCATCTTCTCATACCACTGCAGGCATCATGTGAAAAGTATATATAATCTTCCCCGTTATAGAAGAACTAGGGGTTAGGAATGTTATTTAATTATTTAAGGCAAAGACAGCACACAAAGATCAACCTTTTGAAATCTAAGTCTCAATTCACATTCTTAAGTTGATTATACAAAGTGCAGTGGAAATATGGGTTATACAGCTAATTCGATTTTTGTGGACAACAAATTAGGTTTGTTTACTTAAATGTCTTAATACCATCCAGGTAAAATTGAGTGTTAAAGTTTAGGTCTGCACAGATGAATACAATATACTTGGACTTTAATAATAAAAACAACCTAAAACATAAGAAATTGATTGATTTGAGATCTTAAGGTGTTAACTGTAATACTCCAGTTAGGTTGTTCTCCATGTTGAAATCTTAGGATGAACAACTTTTAATAACTTTGTTTTTTCTTTATATTTTGAAGCTCATAGTGTCAACAATATACAAATCACAGCTTGGAGCTGAATATCTATAGTCAGATCCTTGCTGCAGTTTATGCTGACCACGAACTCCCTCCTGTTTCCACCTCATGCCACCACACTCTTCTATTAGTTATTCTCCTCCCATGCTATATCTGAATATTATTCTTCAAGAGAGTTCTGAACCAAATTGCCTGGATTCAAATCCTAGATTGGAAGCTTACATATGTCTCCATTTCCTTACATGCATATCATGCTTGTTGTAAGGATTAAATACGTCAATGCCTATAGCCCATAGAGGCCAAGATAACAGAGTAGGAAGAACTTGAACTCACTTACTTTACAGCTATTCGTGGAGCATTAGAGCTATTTGTAGAGCAACTACCAATGAGAAAGAAATAAAGATTATCAGAAGAGATTTTCCACTTCTAAAGATAACAAGAAGGAACCTCAACAAGAATGGGAAAAGAGGCAGAGACACAGTATATTCAAAATCCACAACCCAGATAGGCACCCACAAATGACAAGTATGGGGACAGAAATCTCTAATTGATATACATATTTTAAAAAAAAGAAAGTAATACAAACATAACAGTAAACACAATGATCAAATCACAAGGGAAGAGAACAAAAGAGAAAATAAGAAGAAAAACAGAGCTATACAACAATCAGAAAACAATCATCAAAATGGCAATAAGTACACACCAATAAATAATTAAGTGGTAGTAGACTGAAACACACAAATCAAGAGAGTAGCTTAATGATTTTTTAATTTATTTCTTAGTTTATTTCTTTTTTTATTAAAGTATAGTTGATTTATAATGTTAGATTCTGCTGTACAGCAAAGTGAGTCACTTATACATATGCATATATCCACTCTTTTTTTTGGATTCTATTTCCATATAGGGTGTTACAGAGTACTGAATACCATTCCCTGTGCAAGAAGTAGGTTATTATTAATTATATAGCTTATATATAGTAGTGTGTATGTGTCAGCCCCAATCCCCAATTTATCCCCCCGGTATCCATAAATTTGTTTGCTACATCCATTACTCAATTTCTGTTCAGTAAACAGGTTCATGTGTATAATTTTTAAATAGCATGTGATATAATATATCACATGATATTTGCATTTATCTGACTTACTTCACTAGGTATGACAATCTCTAGGTCCATTCATGTCACTGCAAATATATTATTTTGTGTATTTTTATTGCTGAGTAGTGTTCCATTGTATTTGTGTACCATATCTTATTTATCCATTCCTTTGTTAATGAACATTTAGACTGCTTCCATGTCTTGGCTATTATAAATTGTGCTACAATGAACATTGGGGTGCATGTATGTCTTTGCATTATGGTTTTCTCCAGATGAATGCCCAGGAGTGGGATTGCTAGGTCATGTAGTAGTTCTATTTTTAGTTCTTTAGGAACGTCCATACTGTTCTCCACAGTGGTTGTACCAGTCTACATTTCCACCAAACGAGTAAGAGGGTTTCCTTTTTTCCATACCTTCTCCAGGATGTATTGTTTGTAGATTTTTTGATGATGGCCATGCTCACCAGGGTGAGGTGATAGCTCATTGTAGTTTTTATTTACATTTCTTTATCAATTATTGATATTGAGCATCTTTTCATGTTTTTTTTTCTTTTGCCATCTGTATGTCTTCTTTGGAGTAATGCTTATTTATATCCTCCCCTCCATTTTTTATTGGTTTTTTGTTTTGTTTTGTTGTTTTTATTGAGCTGCATAAGCTATGTGTATATATTGGAGACTAATCCCCTGTTGGTCACTTGCTTGCAAATATTGTCTCTCAATATCAGGGTTGGGTTTTGTTTTGTTTTGTTTTGTGTATGATTTCTTTTGCTGTGCAAAAGATTTTATGCTTACTTAGGTTCTGTTTACTTTTGTTTTAATTTTCATTACTCTAGGAGGTGGATAAAAAAGATCTTGCTGTGATTTATATCAAAGAGTGTTCTACTTATGTTTTCTTCTAAGAGTTTTATAGTATCAGGCCTTACCCTTTCATCTTTAATCCATTCTGAGTTTATATTTGTGTATGCTGTTATGGAGTGTTCTAATTTTACTCTTTTACATGTAGCTGCCCAGTTTTTCCAGCGCCAGTTATGGAAAGGGTTGTCTTTTCTCCATTGTGCATCTTTGCCTCCTTTGCCATAGATTAGATGTTCTTTACTTCTGGGGTGTCTATCCTGCTCCACTGGTCTATATTTCTACTATTGCGCCAATGCCATACTATCTTGATTACTTGATTACTATAGCTTTGTGGTATAGTCTGAATTCAGGGAACCTGATCCCTCCAGCTCTCCTATTCTTTCTCAAGATTGCCTAATTTTTTTGTGCTTCCATACAAATTGCAAAATATTTGTTCTAATACTGTGGGAAAATGCAATTGGTAATTTGAGAAGGAATGCTTTCAATCTGTAGATTACTTTGGATAGTATAATTATTTTCACAATACTGATTCACAATACTGATAACATGGTATATCTCTATACCTATTTCTGTCAACTTTGATTTCTTTCATCAGGATCTTATAGTTTTCTGAGTACATGTTTTTGCCTTCTTAGGGAGGTGTATACTTGGTATTTTATTATTTTGGTTGTGATGCTAAATGGGACTGTTCCTTTCTGATCTTTCATTGTTAGTGTACAAGAAATTTATGTGTGTTAATTTTGTATCCTGCAGCTTTAACAAATTCATTGTTTAACTCCAGTGGTTTTCTCATAGCATGTTAAGGACTTTTAATGTATAGTATCATGTCATCTGCAAACAGTGAAAGTTTCACTTCTTCTTTTCCAATTTGAGCTCCTTTTATTTCATTTTCTTTTCTAATTGTTGTGTTTAGGATTTTCAGAACTATGTTGAATGATAGTGGTGAGAGTGGACATCGTTTTTGTTGTTGTTGTTGTTGTTCTTGATCTTAAAGGAAATGCTTCAGCTTTCTCCATTGAGAATGATCTTAGCTGTGGATGTGTCATATATGGCCTTAATTATGTTGAGATATGTTTCCTCGGTGCCCACTTTTTGGACAGCTTCTATAATAAATAGGTGTTGAACTTTGTCAAAAACTTTTTCTGCATCTAATAAGGTGGTCATATTTTTTTTCTCTTTGGTTTGTTACTGTGGTATATTATACTGACTGATTTGCATATGTGGATGAATATTTGCATCCCTTGGATAAATCTCTCTTATTCATGGTGTTTGACCCATTTAATGTGTTGGCAAATTCTGTTTCCTAGTATTTTGTTGAGGATTTTTACATCTATGTTCATCAATGATGTTGACTTGTAATTTTCTTTTTTGTGTGATATTTTTGTCTGATTTTGGTATCATGGTGATTGTGGCCACATAGAATGACCTTGGGGGTGTTCCTTCCTTTGAATTTTTTTTAAACAGTTTGAGAAGAATAGATGTTAGCTCTTTTCTAAACATTAGGTGGAATTCTCACCTGTGAAGCTTTTGTCAGCAAAGTGATGTCTCTGCTTTTTGATACAGTGTCTAGGTTTGTCATAGCTTTTCCTCCAAGGAGTAAGCATCTTTTAATTTATGGCTTCAGTCACTGTCCTCAGCGATTTTGGAGCCCAAGAAAATAAAATCTGTCACTGTTTCTATGCCCTGTTTCCAAAGCAGAGACATTACTTTGCCTACAAAGATCATATAGTCAGTAGTCATGTACAGATGTAAGAGGTGAATCATAAAGAAGGCTGTGGTGCTGGAGAAAACTCTTGAGTCCCTTAGATAGCAAGGAGGTCAAACAATCAATCTTAAAGTAAATCAACCCTGAATATTCATTGGAAGGACTGAGGCTGAAGTTGAAGCTTCAATACTGGGAGATCCAATACTGGCCACCTGCTGGGAACAACTGACTCATTGGGAAAGACTCTGATGTTGGGAAAGATTGAAGGCAGAAGGAGAAAAGAGTGACAGAGGATGAAATATTTATTTGGATGGCATCACTGATTCAATGGACATGAACTTGGGCAAACTCAGAGATAATGAAGGACAGGGAGGCTTGGCATGCTGCAATCTGTGGGGTCACAAAGAATTGGACACAACAGAGTGACTTAACAACAACAACCTGTGAAGCCATGTAGTTCTGCACTTTTGTCTTTGGAATATTTTTAAGCACTGCTTCAATTTCATTACTTGTGATTGGTCATTTCATGTTTTCCATTTCTTCCTGGTTCAGTCTTGGAAGACTGTATATCTATAAGAATTAGTCCATTTCTTCCAGGTTGTCCTTTATTGACATGTAGTTGCTTTTAGTAGTTTCTTATGATCCTGCTGTCAGTTTTAACTTCTTTTTCACTTCTAATTTTACTAATTTGAAACTTCTCCCTTTCTTTCTTGTTGAGTCTGACAAAAGGTTTATCAATTTTGTTTAACTTCTCAAAGAATCAGCTTTTAGTTTCACTGATCTTTGCTATTTTTTCTTCATTTCTCCTCTGAGCCTTACAAATGCCTTACATTCTATAAATTTGGGTTTTGTTTCCCCTTCTTTCTATAGTAACTTTAGGTGTAAAGTTAGGTTATTTATTTATGATTTTACTTGTTATTTTCTAATCTATTGTTATTTTTTAATACCAAAAACTTTTTTTATTGCAGTATAGTTAATTAACAATGTTGTGACAGCTTCAGGTGAAGAGCAGAGACTCGCCATACATATACATGTATCCATTATCCTCCAAACATGATATCATACATAGAAAACTCTAAAGATGCTATCAGAAAATTACTAGAGCTAATCAGTGAATTTAGTAAAGTCACAGGACACAAAATCAATACACAGAAATCACTTGCATTCTTATTCACTAACAATGAAAAACTAGAAATAGAAATTAAGGACTCAATCTCATCTACCATTGCAAGAAAAGAATAAACTTTACCTAATAATACAAAAGAGCAGTATACAGAAAACTATAAAACACAGATGAAATAAAAGACAACATTCTTTAATGTTCCTGAGTTGGGAAGATCAATATTGCAAAAATGAGTATACTACCAAATGCAATCTACAGATTCAATGTGATCCCTATCAAATTATCTGTGGCATTTTTCATAGAACTAGAACAACAACCAAAAAAAAAAAAAAAAAACTCACAATTCATATGGATACACAAAGACCCCAAATAGCTAAAGCAATCTTGAGAAAGAAGAATGGAGCTGGAGGGAATCTACCTTCCTGACTTCAGACTATACTGCAAAGCTACAGTCATCAAAACAGTAATGTACTGGCACAAAAACAGAAATATAGACTAATGAAACAAGATAGAAAGTCCAGAGATAAGCCCAAGCACATATGGGCATCTTATCTTTGACAAAGAAGGCAAGAATATACAGTGGAGAAAAGGTAGTCTCTTCAATAAGGGGTCTTGGGAAAACTGAAGCACTATGTGTAAAAGAATGAAATTAGACTTCCTAACACCATGCTCAAAGGGAAACTCAAAATGGATTAAAGACCTAAATGTGAGACTAGAAACTATAAATATCTTAGGGGAAAACACAGGCAGAACACTGACATAAATCACAGCAAGAACCTCTGTGACTCGCCTCTTAGAATAATGGAAATAAAATCAAATATAAACAAATGGGACCTAGTTAAACATACAAGCTTTTGCACAGCTTTAAGGAAACTATAAACAAGTTGAAAAGACAACTCTCAGAATGGGAGAATATAAGAGCAAATGAAACAACTGACAATGGGTTAATCTCCAAAATATACAAGCAGCTCATGCGGTTCAATGTGAGAAAAACAAACAACCCAATCAAAAATTGGGAGGAAGACCAAAATAAACATTTTTCCAAAGAAGACTTACAGATGGCTAATAAACACATGAAAAGATGCTCAACATAGCTCATTATTAGAGAAATGAAAATCAAAACTTCAATGAAGTATCACCACTGATTAGAATCAGTTCAGTTCAGTTTCTCAGTCGTGTCCGATTCTTTGTGACCCCATAGACTGCAGCACCCCAGTCTTCCCTGTCCATCACGAACTCCCAGAGCTTGCTCAAACTCATGTCCATCAAGCCAGTGATGCCCATCTGACCAGAATGGCCATCATAAAAAAAAAAATCTACAAACAATAAACTCTGGAGAGGGTGTAGAGAAAGAGGAACCCTCTTGCGCTGTCGATAGAATGTAAACTGATACAAACAACATGAAACACAGTATAAAGATTCCTTTAAAAACTAGAAATAAAACTACCATATGACCCAACAATCCCACTACCAGGCATAGACTCTGAGAAAATCATAATTGAAAAAGACACATGTGCCCTAATGTTTCATCACAGCATTATTTATAATAACTAGGACTTGGAAGCAACCTAGATGTCCTTCAACAGATGAATGGATAAAGAATTATGCTACATATATACAGTGGAATGTTACTTAGTCACAAAAAAGGAACACATCTGAGTCAGTTCTAATGAGGTGGATGAACCTAGAGGCTAGAGCCAGAAAGAGAAAAACAAATATTGTATGTTAATGCATATATGTGTAATCTGGGTCTTCCCCAGTGTTGCTGGTGGTTAAAAGCTGCCTACCAATGAAGGAGACATAAGAGATGCAGGTTCCATCCCTGGGTGGGGAAGATCCCCTGGAGGAGGGCACAGCAACCCACTCCAGTATACTTGCCTGGAGAATCCCATGGACAGAGGAGCCTGGCAGGCTACTGTGCATAGCGTGGCAAAGAGTCAAACACAACTGAAATGACTTAGGTTGCACACATGCACATATGGAATCTAGAAAGATAACACTGATGAACCTATTTTAGGGCATCAGCGAAGACTGAGACATTCAGAACAGACTCGTGGACTCAGTGGGGGAAGAAAAGGGTGGGACAAATTTAATTTATATTATATATAAATTTAAATTATAATTATAATTTAAGTTATAATAAATTTATACAATAATTTATATTATTATAATATATAACATATTATATTATATATAATACTAATTATATAATAATAAATTTATATGATAAATTATAATAAATTTAAATTAATTAAATTTAAATTTAAATTTATATTTATATAAAATATATGCAATATTTTCTATTTTATAAAAAATATATATAAATATATTTATAAAAATAAATTTATTTTTATAAATAAAAATATATAATATGAAAATATAAAAATATAAAATATATAATATATTATATTAATAATATATAATATAAAATATAAAAATATAAAAATATAAAAATATATTTAAAATATATATAAATATATATAATAGGTATATAAATATATATATAATAATTAACATTAATTGATATTATTAATTAATAATAAATGATAATATATAATATAATAATATATATAATAATAATATATAATAATATATTATAAATTATATATTATATAAAATATATATAAACATATATTATATATAATATAATTTAATGTTATATATTATAATATTATATTATAATATACATAATATAATATATAATAGTAATTGCATAATAATAAATTTATATAATAAATTATAATAAATTTAAATTAATTAAATTTATATTATTTATTTGTATTTATATTATTATAAATATATTATATTATTATATATTATATATATAATATAATTTATATACTATATAATATAATATAATATAATATACAGAACAGACTTTGGGACTCAGTGGGAGAAGGCGAGGGTGGAATATTCTGAGAGAATAGCATTGAAACAAGTATACTATCAAGGGTGAAACAGATCACCAGCCCAGGTTGGATGCCAGAGACAAGTGCTCAGGGCTGGGGCACTGGGAAGACCCAGAGGAATGGGATGGGGAGGGAGATGGGAGAGGGGATCAGAATGGGGAACACATGTAAATCCATGGCTGATTCATGTCAATGTATGGCAAAAACCACTACAATATTGTAAAATAATTAGCCTTCAATTAATAAAAATAAATGAAAAAATAAATAAAAATTTTAAAAAATTTATATTTATATTATTATGAATATATAATATAATATAATATAATTATTATAATATAAATATTTATATAATATATAATTATATATTATCATATATAATATAATTATAATAATATAATATAATTATAATAATATAATATACATCATATTGTTATAATATTATAAACATTTATATACAAATTTATTATATATTTATAAATTTATATATATATAAAGAAAAGGGTGGGAGAAATTTGTTTATATATATACATATATAAATTTATATATGTGTGTGTGTGTAATCCTAAAGATACCATCAAAATTATTAAATTTAATAAATGAATTCAATAAAGTTTCAGGATACAGAAATTAGGTTTTTTTCTCTACACTAACAATGAACTATCAGAAAGAGACATTAAGAATACAATCCCATTTATAATTGCAATGAGATATCACTTTACACCTATCAGATTAATTATCAAAAAGAGAACAAATAGCAAAGGTTGGCTAGGATGTGGAGAGAGCACTTGCATGAGAGGTCACTGCTGGTGAGAATGTAAATTGATGCAGTCACTATGTAGAAAAATACGGAGGTTCCTCAAAAGGTTAAAAATAAAACTATCCAAAATCCAGCAATTCAACTTCTGGGTATCTTTCCAAATAAAACAAAAACACTAATTTGAAAAGGTATTGCAACTCTATGTTCTTTTTAACATATCCCACAATAGGTAAGATATGAGAGCAACCTAAGTGTTCACTGATAATAAATGGCTAAAGATGCAGCATATGTGTATGTGTATACATGTATGTTTGTGTATTTGTATATATATTGAGTGGGGCTTCCCTGGCGGCTCAATGATAAAGAATCCACTGTCAGTGTAGGAGATGTGGGCTCGATCTCAGAGTTGGGAACATCCGTTGGAGAAAGAAATGGTAACCCACTCTAGTACACTTGCTTGGGAAATCGCATGGACAGAGGAGCCTGGTGGGCTACAGTCGATGGGACTGCAAAATAGTTGGACATGACTTAGCGACTAAGTAGCAGCAACTAATATATAATGAGAGATTTCTTCACCATAAAAAGGAATGAAACCTTGGCGTATTTGACAATGTAGATGGGCATAGAGGGTACTATGATAAATGAAATGTCAGAGAAGGACAAATGCTATATGATTTGGCTTTTATGTGGAAATTTTAAAATAAAACAAAAGAACAAAGATAAAAAAACAAAAACAGAGTTACAGTACAGAGAACAAACAGGTGGTTTTCAAAAGAGAACAAGAAAGGGGAATGAGTGAAATAGGTGAGGTACAAGTTTCCAGTTACAAAATAAATAAATCATGGGTATAAGATGTGCAATATGGGGAATATAGTCAAGAAAAATGTAATATCTTTCTATGAGAATAGAGAGAAACAGACTTATACTGGTGATAATTTTGCATTGCATAGAAATAGCAAATCTTCGTGTTATACACCAGTAACTAACACTGTGTAGGACAATTATACTTCAAAAAAACAAAGAAATTCCTCATAGAAAAGGAGATTAGATTTGTGGTTACCAGAGGCAGGTGTAAGAGAGGAAGGTGAATTGGATCAAGGTGGTCAAAAGGTAAAAATTTCTAGTTATAAGAAATAATTATTAAAGATATAATTTAAACATGATAAATATATTAGCTGCTATATATTATTTATGAAGTTATTAAGAAAGTAAATCCTAAGAGTCCTCATCATGAGGAAAAAAGTTAAGTTTTTTCTTTTTCCTCTCACTATTTTTTCTCATCATCTATATGAGATAGTGAATGGTCACTAAATTTATTGGGGTAATTATTTCATCATGTATGTAAGTCAAGTCATAGCATAAACCGTAAATTTATTTCAGTGTTGCACGTTAGTTTTGTTGTTGTTTTTCGGTCACTAAGTTATGTCTGACTCTTTAGAACCCCATGGACTGTGGCACAGCAGGCTCCTCTGTCCACTGTCTCCTGGAGTTTGCTCAAATTCATGTTCATTGAGTCAGTACATTAGCTATATCTCAATAAAACTGGAAGAATGTTAAAATTACCTCTATTAAATTAAATATCACTTGAAATGCTTGATAAAGTAAGAAAATTTCCTTTTTTAAAAAAAGAGGTTAATGGTTATAAAGAACTTGGAAGGGTGCCAGGCAGATAGTAAGTCCTCAATATGTTAGCCATTTTAGTCAACATCATCATCATATTACTCTTTTATATTCTGTTTCTCTGCTTTCCTGTTAAATGAAGGTTATTGGGAGACCATTTATTCTGACCTCAAGTCACATGAAGCAACTTCATCCATAACAGCCCTTCCAGTTTCTTTCCCGTGCTTCTCAGTGAAGAAGGAGTAGCTTATCTGATTGCTGAGCTTCGAAAACAGACGCTCATTTTTTCTAGTCTGCTTTCATGCAGACACGTGTGTTCTGATTAACTCACCTTTCCAAAGCCAGGGACAAGTAAAGATGTCTATTAGGTGAAATTCTAGCAATACTTTTTCACCTCAGAAATGTTCTCTAAACAACAACAACAAAAAAAACACAGAAATCAGTAATTGAGGTAATGTTTCCATTGCTAACTGTCTACTTTTGTGTCTAGCTCATGTTTTTTTCAAACAGCAAGGGAAGAGGAATGTAATCTATTCACTGGTTAAACCTCTAGCATTAACCTGCACCCAAATTCTAGTCCTTGTCCTCAATCCACTCCTTTCACTTCCATCTCTCATCTAATGACACAACTGCAGACACATTTCTGGGATAGTTCTGCCCAAGCACTGTCCAAAATGGAGTTCATATCTATACCCTGGCCATGACCTTTCTTATTGTTGCTGTTGTTCAGTTGCTCAGCGTGTCCTACTCTTTGTGACCCCATAGACGGCAGTGCACCAAGCCTCCCTGTCCCTCATCATCTGCCAAAGTTTGCCCAAATTCATGTCCATTGCATTGGTGATGCCATCCAGCCATCTCATCCTCTGACACCCTCTTCTGCTTCTGCCCTCAGTCTTTCCCAGGATCAGGGACTTTTCCAATGAGTTGGCTGTTTGCATCAGATGACCGAAATACTGGAGTTTTAGCTTCAGCATCAGTCCTTCCAATGAGTATTCAGGGTTGATTTCCTTTAAGTTTGACCGGTTGTGATCTCGATGTCCAGAGGACTCTCGGGAGTCTTCTCTAGCACCACAGTTCAAAGTTATCAATTCTTTGGCGTTTTGCCTTCTCTACAGTTCACTCTCACAACCGGACATAACCACGGGGAAGGCCATAACCGTGACTCTATGGACCTTGTCAGCAGAGTGATGTGTCTGTTTTTCAACACACTGTCCAGGTTTGTCATAGCTTTCCAGCCAAGAAGCAATTGTATTCTAATTTTATGATCAACATCCTCAGGGATCTTAGAGCTCAAGAAAAGAAAGTGTGTCACTGCTTCCACCTTTTCCTCTTCTATTTGCCATAAAGTAATGGGGTCTGGGAGAAGGCAATGGCACCCCACTCCAGTTCTCTTGCCTGGAAAATCCTATGGACGGAGGAGCCTGGTGGGCTGCAGTCCATGGGGTCGCTAAGAGTTGGACACAACTGAGCGACTTCACTTTCACTCCTGAATTTCATGCACTGGAGAAGGAAATGGCAACCCACTCCAGTGTTCTTACCTGGAGAATCCCAGGGACACGGGGGCCTGGTGGGCTGCCATCTATGGGGTCGCACACAGTCGGACACGACTGAAGCGACTTAGCAGCAGCAGCAGCAGCAATGGGGTCTAATGCCATAATCTTAGTTTAATATTTATAACTAAGTTGGCTTTTTCATCCTCCTCTTTCAACCTCACCAAGAGGTTCTTTAGTTCCTCTTTTCTTTCTGCCATTAGAATGGTATCATCCACATATCTGAGTTTGTTGATATTTCTCCTGCCTTTTTTAATTCCAGCTTGTAACTCAACTGGCCCAGCATTTCTCATGATGTGTTCAGTATATAAGTTAAATAAATAGGGTGCAGCAGACAGCCCTGTCATACTCCTTTCTCAATCCTGAACCAATCAGTTGTTCCATACAGGATTCTTCTACTTCTTGACCCGAATACAGGTTTCTCAGGACACAAGTAAGATGGCCTGGTGTTCCCATCCCTTAAGGACTTTCCACAGTTTGCTATGATCCCCACAGTCAAAGGCTGTAGCATAGTCAATGAAACAGAGGTAGCTGTTTTTTCTGGAATTCCTTTTCTTTCTCTATGACCCAGTGAATGCTGCCAATTTGATCTCTGGTTCCTCTGCCTTTTCTAAACCCAGCTTGAATGTTTGGAAGTTCTTGGTTTGTGTAATGCTGAAGCCTAGCATGCAAGATATTAAGCATGACCTTACTAGCACAGGAGATGAGTGCAATTGTCTGATTGTTTGAACATTCTTTAGTACTGCCCTTCTCGGGAACTGGGATAAGGATTGACCTTTTTCAGTCCTGTGGCACTGCTGGGTCTTCAGAATTTTTGACACATTGAGTGCAACACTTTGATAGCATCATCTTTTAGGGCTTTGAATAGCTCTACTAGAATTCCATCACATCCACTAGCTTTATTGACAACAGTCCTTCCTAAGACCAACCTGACTTTGAGAGGGTAACAGGCAGGAAGGCCAGGGGTCTCCAAACAGAAGAAATAAGCTGCAAATGCCAGACATTTTTATCTCTCTTAAGCGGCAGGAGGAAACATGCTAGCGAGATTTTTTTCCTTCTCTATACATATTTAAAAGGAGGTTTCTCTTAAAATGCTGTGTTGCCATGACACCTGGTTTCACTGAAGCTAACTATTCTCAAACCTTGAGTTAACCAATACATTTTTCTTATGGAAATGTTTGTCTTAAAGCTATGTTAATGTGCTATGCATTTACCCCAGACTCTAAGTTCAGCCAAATGGCTCAAACTACTTGACAAACCAGTATGTTATACTCAGGTATTGTTCCCCTAATCTATATAAATGAAACTATTTGTGTGGTAATCTGTCCTTCTACAAGGTTCAAGTCAATCGTTTTATGGCCTGGGATGAATTATCTGGTGTCATTCTGAATTTTAAGACATTCCTTTCTTTTCATTAACAGACTGTGAGCAACTATATAACATACAGCTGAAGACTAGCAGGGGGGTACTCTTTCTGCCCCCTTCTGATGCCTATGTCAGAAGCTTTCTCTATCTCCTTTATACTTTAATAAAACTTTATTACACAAAAGCTCTGAGAGACCCAGCCTCGTCTCTGGCCCTGGATTGAATTCGTCTCCTCCGGAGGCCAAGAATCCCAGCATCTTATCATTCAGCAACAACCTTTCAACTTCACACTCCAGAATGTCTGGCTCTGGGTGACTGGTCACACCATCGAGGTTATCTAGTTCATTAAGATCTTCTTTGTACAGTTCTTATGTTTCTTCTTTCCATCTCTTCTTGATCTCTTCTGCTTCTACTAGGTCTCTAACCATTTCTATGCTTTAGTCTGCCCTTCTTTGCATGAAATGTTCCCTTGATATTTCCAGTTTTCCTGAAAAGACTTCTAATCTTTCCCTTTCTGTTGTTTTCCTCTATTTTTAAGCATTGTTCATTGAAGAAGGCCTTCTTGTGTCTCATTATTCTTTGGAACTCTGCATTTATTTAGGTGTACCTTTCCCTTTCTCCCTTGCTTTTTGCTTCTCTTCTTTCTTCAGCTATTTGTAAAGCCTCCTCAGATAAACACTTTGCCTCCTTGGTTTTCTTTTTCTTTGGGATGGTTTTATTTGCTGCCTTCTGTATAATACTACAGACCTCTGCCCACTGTTTCCTAGGTCTAATCTCTTGAATCTATTCATCACCTCCACTGTATATTCATAAGAGATTTAAGTTGTACCTGGCCGGCCCAAGTAGTTTTACCTGCTTTCTTTAGGATAAGCCTGAATTTTGCTATAAGAAGCTGATGATCTGAGACAGTCAGCTCCAGGTCTTCTTTTTGCTGACTCCATCTATGGCTACAAAGAATATAATCAATTTGATTTTGGTATTGACCTTTTGGTGATGGCCATGTGTTAAAAGTCATCTCTTGTGTTGTTAAAAAAGGGTATTTTCTATGACCAGTGCATTCTCTTGGCAGAATTCAGTTAACCTTTTCCCTGCTTTATTTTGTACTCCAAGGCCAAACATGCCTGTTACTCCAAGTAGCTCTTGACTTCCTAGTTGGCATTTCAATTCCCAGTGATGAATAGAACATCTTTTTTTGGTGTTAGTTCTAGGTGGTCTTCTAGGTCTTCATAGAACTGATCCGCTTCTTCAGCATTGGTGCTAGGGGCATAGATTTGAATTCCTATGATGTTGAACGGCTTGCCTTGGAAATGAACGGAGATCATTCTGTCATTTTTGACAAGTGTTGTAGATGGTGTGATCACTCACCTAGAGTCAGACATCCTGGAAATGTGAAGTCAAGTGGGCCTTAGAAAGCATCACGATGAACAAAGCTAGGGGAGGTGATGGAATTCCAGTTGAGCTATTTCAAATCCTGAAAGATGATGCTGTGAAAGTGCTGCACTCAATATGACAGCAAATTTGGAAAACTCAGCAGTGGCCACAGGACTGGAAAAGGTCAGTTTTCATTCCAATACCAAAGAAGGGCAATGCCAAAGAATGCTCTAAATACCGCACAATTGCACTCATCTCATACACTAGTAAAGTAATGCTCTAAATTCTCCAAGCCAGGTTTCAGCAATACGTGATCTGTGAACTTCCAGATGTTTAAGCTCGTTTTAGAAAAGGCAGAGGAAACAGAGATCAAATTGCCAACATCCACTGGATCATCAAAAAAGCAAGTGAGTTCCAGAAAAACATTTATTTCTGCTTTATTGACTATGCCAAAGCCTTCAACTGTGTGGTTCACAATAAACTGTGGAAAATTCTGAAAGAGATGGGAATAACAGACCATCTGGTCTTTCTCTTGAGAAACCTGTATGCAGGTCAGGAAGCAACAGTTAGAACTGGACATGGAAAAAAAAAAAAAAGAACTGGACATGGAACAACAGATTGGTTCCAAAGAGGAAAAGGAGTATGTCAAGGCTGTATATTGTCACCCTGCTTATTTAACTTATATTCAGGGTACATCATGAGAAATGCTGGGCTGGAAGAAGCACAAGCTGGAATCAAGATTGCTGGGAGAAATATCAATAACCTCAGTTATGCAGATGACACCACCCTTCTGGCAGAAGGTGAAGAGGAACTAAAAAGCCTCTTGATGAAAGTGAAAGAGGAGAGTGAAAAAGTTGGCATAAAGCTCAACATTCAGAAAACTAAGATCATGACATCTGGTCCCATCACCTCATAGGAAATAGATGGGGAGACAGTGGAAACAGTGTCAGACTTTATTTTGGGGGGCTCCAAAATCACTGCAGATCGTGACTGCAGTGATGAAATTAAAAGACGCTTACTCCTTGGAAGGAAAGTTATGACCAACCTAGACAACATATTTAAAAGCAGAGACATTACTTTGCAACAAAGGTCCCTCTAGACAAGACTATTATTTTTCCAGTGGTCATGTATGGATGTGAGAGTTGGATGGTGAAGAAAGCTGAGTGCCGAAGAATTGATGCTTTTGAACTGTGATGTTGGGGAAGACTCTTGAGAGTCCCTCGGACTGCAAGAAGATCCAACCAGGCCATCCTGAAGGAGATCAGTCCTGTGTGTTCATTGGAAGGACTGACGCTGAAGCTGAAACTCCAGTACTTTGGCCACCTCATGTGAAGAGTGGACTCATTGGAAAAGACCCTGATGCTGGGAGGGATTGGGGGCCGGAGGAGAAGGGGACGACAGAGGATGAGATGGCTGGATGGCATCACTGACTTGATGGACATGAGTTTGAGTAAACTCCGAGAGTTGGTGATGGACAAGGAGGCCTGGCATGTTGCTATTCATGGGGTCGCAAAGAGTTGGACACGACTGAGTGACTGAACTGCATTTGAGATGCATCCAAATGCATCCAGGTGCTCCATTTCAGAGTCTTTTGTTGATTATGATGCCTACCCCATTTCTTCTAAGGGATTCTTGCCCACAGTAATAGATATAATGGTTATCCGAATTAAATTCGCCCATTCCCATGCATTTTAGTTCATTGATTCCTAAAATATCAAAGTTTAGTCTTACCATATCCTGCTTGACCACATCTAATTCACCTTGATTCATGGACCTAACATCCCATGTTCCTATGCAATAGTTTTTGCAGCATCAGATTTTACTTTTATCACTAGACACATCCACAATTGAGCATCGATTCTGCTTTGGCCCAGCCTCTTCATTCTTTCTGGAGCTCTTAGTAGTTGTCCTCCACTCTTTCCCAGTAGCACATTGTACACCTACCAACATGGTGGGGGGGGCGGGGGGCTCATCTTTCAGTGTCATATCTTTGTGTCTTTTTATACACAAAGACTTTTTATTCATGAATAAAAACTTTTTATTCATGAAGTTTTCATGACAAGTAGACTGGGGTGGTTTGCCATTCCCCTCCTCCTCCTTCTTATTCCAGCTTTATTGTGTTTGTTAGTCACTTGTCTCCCAAGTGAAAATCTCAGGAGTTTTAACTGACCCCTCACTGTTGCTCACCTTACATGTTCAATTCTATCTCCTTTATAGAGCTCATGTTTTTCTTGTCCTCATTTCCCACCCCCATGCCCTTAGTTTGGACTTTCCTCATGTCTCATATATAACAATACCTTGCACTTTGCCTGACACCAATCTTTCCCCCTCCTCTCCATTTTCCAACTGCTGCTAGGGTGATCCTTCTAAAACAACAACAAAAGAAATCAATATAACAATCTTCCTGAATAAAGTCTGAACTCTTCAAGGTAAAGGCTTGCATTATTTGGCCCCTGTCTAACTCTCCAGCCTGATTCCTCATGATTAATCTCTTGTATTGATATGCCCTATAACTTGGCCATATTTTGAAAATACTGAGACTAATTCACCTGACTTAGGCACAAAAATAAAGTGTGCAGTCAAGATAAAATTTAATTTTGCCATTACCAAAAATTCCATCCTACCAAATATGAGTAAAAATCCATGAGTACTTCAAATATACATTCAAACTGTAATATTTTAAAGATATTGACAATGGTCAAGTCAAACAAGCATGTTGAATGATGCTTTCCTTTATGTTACATCAATGTAAAGATATTGACAGTGGTCAAGTCAAACAAGCATGTTGAATGATACTTTCCTTTATGTTACATCAATGTTAATGTCGATGTTTTCAGTGAAGAAAAATCCAACAAATAACCTCTCAAGTCTCATGTTATACTATTCTCAACATAGAATTCATTGGGCTCAAAATTCAGTCTTTCAGACCTTTAGACATTACATGCTGCTCCTTTTCCCCCAAATCTTCTTCACATCATGTCTTCTTAACCCTATGACTTCAAGTTGGATATAATTTCCTTCAAAGATTCTTTACTAACCTCTTGCATATCCACTTTAATTCTCTCATCCCCACTCCTAAACCTTCGGTGCACACCACTGTGGTTGCCTATCTTGCCTGCATGTCCTTCCAATTGTATTTAAGGCAGGCACCCTGTCTATTGACTAGTGAATCACAACAACATATCATCATCATGTTGCACACAGTAGGTGTTCAATGAGTGCTTGTTAAAGAATTTAACAGGCAAAATGCAAGTATAAAGTAATATGCCACACATTATGGTAAATACAAAAGACAGAAAAGTGAATAGAGTAGAAAGGCTCAAAACAGTAAATAGTACTGAATTGACTTTACAATACACTTTGGAGAACCAAACTGTGTGATACAGACCAGCTCTCTCAGTACTTTTTTCCCATTTATTCTTCAAATAATAGGTATCAATGACAATTTTTCAACTGCATTCTGATACAGCAAAAAAAATTCTGAAAAACTACATAAATTTATAACAGTCAGTAATTGTGTTTTGACAGTGTATTTATGATCATTTATTGCCTTTAGTATTCCTAGTAAGGAAGAACAGAATCCTCCACCTCAGCACCCATAGCTGTCATTGCTTTTATTACCTGTGAGCAGTACATGCTTGCCAATGTATATGGATTGGAGTTTGCATTTTGTGAACTTAGACAATATCAATTGATAATTTTTCCTGTGCTCTTAAAATCTCACTATTATAAATACGCATAAATAATGTCACTCTGTATTGGCACATGAACCTGTGAAACATGTCATCTTGAAGCTAATCATAGACCATGCTGCTGTCATTGATTCCAGACTTCAATTCCTAACAGCTTGATAAAGCCATGACTGTGAGTCCTACTGGGTGAGTATGCACTAGGGCAATGTCTCTGATTTTTTCCACACAAAAAATCAGCTTTGAGTCATTCCACTTTTTAAACAAAACATCATGAGCATTTTCCACCAAAACTTGCTTTTAATCAGGGCCTTTTTACAACATGCATGCCAGACTATTCTAGAAAAAGCAGTAGTCAACCAGCTAGTAACACTCCTGAGTAAATCGCTGAGTGAGTTTGCTTCTTGCTGCGTGAAAACTAAAGCCAGACATTTATGGGTTCTTGGGCTTCCCCTGTGGCTCAGCTGGTAAAGATCCGCCTGCAAGTCGGGAGACCTGGATTCAATCTCTGGGTTGGGAAGATTTCCTGGAGAAGGGAAAGGCTACCCACTCCAGTATTCTGGCCTAGAGAATTCCACGGACTGTATAGTCCAAGGCGTTGCAAAGGGTCGGACAGACTGAGCGACTTTCACTTTCACTTTATGGGTTCTTAGACATGAAATCCTTCAGGTACATCATAGGTCACATACCAAGGGCAAATGACACTTTTTTAAAAAAACCTGTAGGATTTAGGGGAAAACAGATATGTAAGGTCGGTTTATCTGATGACAGTATAATTGCATTGTGCCGGTTTTGAGAGATCAATCATGCTCTACCAGAAATGCAGCCCAATGAGGTTTGTGTCAGCATTCACACCCAGCTCATAGATTTTAAGAGTACTAAAGATAACCAACTCAGAGAATAAAAGTCCTAACAACATCTAAATGTTGGCAAACAATTTTTTCTTACTATGTCTCAAACTTGTGAGATTGCCCATTGACTTTTTGTCTTCTCAGAGCTTTGAGTCAAAGCAATATATCTTTTATACAGACATGATTAATGGGCCATAAATTCAAAGTCTCCACTGTGATATGTATAAAGAAATAATAAAGAGAAAGGAGAAAATGGGAATATTCTGAATATTTATCACACTAAAGCAGTCTACAAATTTAAGTTGCATGTATAAAGCTAATGATAATAATTTGAGGAAATTATTATAGGGTCTATTTATGAACCATTGCTTGAAAGACAGTCCATTGGTGCTTATATAACAATGTTTCTCAAATGTGTCAAATATGTAAACCAAACAAGGAACCTGACTAGATGAGTCTGGAGGGAACATACAGGCTAGGAGAAGAGGAAATTAAAAGAGATTGATCATGTCTCCTAGTAGAGCCAAGAAACAATTGCTATGATAATTATAATGAGAGATGGAAAGGATTAGTAAAGGTTCTTTAAAGGAAGTGTGATATCTAAATGGAGGCCTAAAAGACTGTGTTTTGAGCCTTCTGAGCTCTAAGTTTCTCAAATAGAGCCCAAAAAAGTCTACAAGCTATACGGGCCAAACATAAGTAGGGAGGGGCATGTAGAATGTATAATCGTTATAGTTTGGATGTAGTTTGAATACTCATTGTCAAAATCAGCCTCCATTACCACACTCACTAGAGCCTTATTTGGGAAATATCCTTATGCCCATGTACTGGAATTCTGTTGGAGAAATGTTTCTTCTTGAACCATTGATTTGCTATATCCATTGAAAAGTAAAGAAGGAACACTTTGTCAATGTATGGCAAAAACCACTACAATATTGTAAAGTAATTAGCCTCCAACTAATAAAAATAAATGAAAAAAAAAATCCAAATCCAATCTTTAAAGTAATACATAGGCAGCAGGCTTCAGAATATTCTATCCCTTGTCCAACCTTTCCCTGACTCCCACTCACACATATGAGTCCCAGATTTTTAGAAAATTGTTAACCTAGAACCAAAATCCAGCCATTGTATAGTTAAGCAAAATAAAAAACTTGCTTTTAAATACTCCCTCTTAAGATGAGCTTTTACATTGAGTGCTTTTTCATTTGACATAAGTTGGCATTACAAAATGAAATGTAACTGGAAGTTAAGCATATTCTTTCTAGTGTCATATTTAAAATTGCTTATAATATGAAATACTGACCACTAAGTAAGGGTTAATAACTTTTCTAACATTTTTGTATATCTCATTTACATAATAAAATAACAAGTAACAAATGAATGCTGTTGATTGAAAAGACATGTATTATAACTATAATGGATTTTATTTAGAGCCCAGAGTTGGAAATAAGCTTTCCAACTGTAAAGAACAGGATAGTTTCAAGAATAACAAATATCTCTGCACTTTCATTATGTATCTCAGGATAAAAATAAAATAGTTTTGAAAATAAACTGATAACCAGAACTTCTTTATGTATTTTAACATTAGATCTCAAAGCAAAGCTAAGAAGATTTGAAATGGAGCATAAAGAATCTTGCCTGTGTTACAAACACTATTAAAATCAGATAATGAAATGGAAATTTTGGGCATTCATATTACCAGAGCAGAGAATTGCTTATGCCAAGAAAATTATGTTATGTTTCTAATCCATACATTCCAGAGTTCTGTGTGTGTCATTAATATTCCTGCTTTAAAGGTAAGCCTGTGTTTCATAAGGACACTGAAATCACTGTTATGCTTAAATTTAAAAGTAGTCTGGTTATAATCAAAGTTAGTATTTATACAGAGGGCACTATATTCCATGCACTACTTTAAACCTTTACGTATGTTAAGTCAATATACAACTCTCCTAAGTTAGGTGCCATTCCAATCATAACCCCATAAGATGAAGAATCAGAAGTTTAAAAGGTGGGTATCTTGCCCAAGTCACACAGCTAATATGTGACAGAGAAAGCGCTAACCTCACCAGTCTGAGTCATTTTCCACTTAATCAGTACATTATAATATTCTTCAAAAATAAACAAACAAAAAATGACCAGGAGGGAAATCAGGATGGCCAAGAGAGAGGATGCTGAACTCACCTTCCATCCTTGAACATATTAAAAATACACCTACATGTGAAGCAATTCCCACTGAAAACAATCTGGAGACTTGTAGAAAGGCTCTTCTACTACTAAAGCTGTAAAGAAAGATTCACACAGAGTTGGATAAGAAGGGAAGAGGGGCGATCAGATCAGGACCTGTGCCCCTGAGAGGGTACTCAGGAAGTGGATTACATAGGCAGAGATCCTTCCTGGGGAATGAGGGGTTTGAGCCACACATTAGGCATCCCAGTTCTGAGGTCTGACCAGAAAATGAGCCCCTTTAGCTGGTTTGAAAACCACTGGGACTTAACTGTGGGCTGTAAGAAACTAAGACTCTGCTCATGAACAGTGCATACACAGGCTTGCTTACCTCCAGGAACAGTGCAGAGGAAATAGACTGAAAACTACCTGAGGCATTAACTGACTTGCCAGGATCATCCCAACACACACCCCAGCCACATAAAGAACCTCTCAGAAAAACAAAAGGTGAAAGAGTTTGTTAAAAATAAACCAACTTTGCAAGAAACGATAGTTTTCTTTAAGTGGAAAAGAAAAGGTTAAAACAAAAAGTAAGAATTTACAGGAAAAGAAAAACACCAGAAGACAAAAATTGTAAAATCAACTAAAACTACAATAAAGGTAAGGGATAGACATGAAGATATAAAATATGACATCAAAAACAAAAAGAATGAGTGGAATAAATGTAGGTGTTTTAGTATGTGTTTGAGCTTAAATGACTACAAGTTTAAAACAAGTAGATATATTATTGTCAACATATATAAACCCCATGGTAACTACAAATCAAAGACATACAATAGATACACAAAAATTAGAAAAAATCACAAGCATGCCACTAAAGAAAATTATCAGACCACAAAGAAAGAGACTAAGAAAAAAACAGAGAAGAAATATAAAAACAACTAGAAGATAAGGAACAAATTTGGCACTAAGTATCTACTCATCAATAATAACTTTATTTTTAAAAAAACATTTAATTTTATATTGGAGTGTAGCCAAGTAATAATGCTGTGGTATTTTCAGGTGGACAACAAAGGGACTCAGCCATATATGTATCCGTTCTCCCCTAAATTTCTCTCTCATCCAGGCTGCCACATAACATTGAGTAAAGCTCCATGTGCTATACAGTAGGCTTTTCTTGGTATTCCACTTTATTTATTTTTTTTTATCTTTTCATTTATTTTTATTAGTTTGGAGGCTAATTACTTTACAATATTGTAGTGGTTTTCGCCATACATTGACATGAATCAGCCATGGGTTTACATGTGTTCCCCATCCTGAACCCCCCTCTCACCTCTCTCCCCATCCCATCTCTCTGGGTCATCCCAGTGCACCAGCCCCAAGCACTTGTCTCATGCATCCAACCTGGACTGGCCACTTTAAATATAGCAGTGTGAAAATGTCGATCCTAAACTCCCTAGTTATCCCTTCCCCACATCCTTCTCCCCTGGTAACCCTTGGTTCATTCTCTAAGTCTGTGAGTCTGTTTCTGCTTTGTAAATAAGTTCACTTGTATCATTTATTTTAGATTCTGCATACGAGGTGTCATACAATATTTCTCCTTCTCTGTATGGCTGGCTTCACTCAGTGTGACAATCTCTAGGTTCATCCATGTTGCTTCAAATGGCATTATTTTGCTCTTTTTAATGGCCAAGTAATATTTCACTATACATATATGCATCGTATCTTCTTTAGTCATTCCTCTATCAATGGATAGATAGATTGCATCCATGTCCTTGGCTATTAAAACAGTGCTACAGTGAACATTGGGGTGCATGTATACTTTTGTGTTGTGTTTTTCTCTGGATATATACCTGGGAGCAGGATTGCAGGGTCGCATGGTAGCTTTATTTTTCATTTTTTAAGGAACCTCCATACTGTTTGCCATAGTGGCTGTACCAGTTTATATTTCCACCAACAGTGCCAGAGGGTTCTCTTCTCCCCATACCCTCTCCAGCATTGACTGTTTGTTGGTTTTCTGATGATAGCCATTTTACCTGAAGTGAGGTGATATCTCATTGTAGTTTTGGCTTGATTTGCATTTCTCTAATAATTAGCAACATTGAACATCTTTTCATGTGCCTCTTGGCCATCTGTATGTCTTTGGAGAAATGTCTATTTAGGTTTTCTGCCCAGGTTTTTATTGGGTTGTTTTGATGTTATTAAGCCTCATGTGTTGTTTATAAATTTTGGAAACTAATCCATTGTTGATCACAAAATTTGCAAATATTTTCTCCCAATCTGTAGGTTGTCTTTTCATTTTGTTTATTTTTTCCTTTGCTATGCTAAAGCTTTTGAGTTTAAACAGGTCCCATTTGTTTATTTGTGTTTCTATTTCTATTATTTTGGGAGACAGTTCAAAGAAGATATTACTGCAATTTATGTCAGACTCTAGGAGTTTTGCAGTGTTTTGTCTCACATTTAATATCTGAGAAAGTGGTGAATATTGAGTAACAACCTATTTTGCTCTTAATTTCTTTAACATACATGACTGTTTAATTTGAAAATCATGGCATCTTATGTAGTTTATAATGCACATAATTGTAACACATATGACAACTACAGCATAAAAACAGAGGCATGGTCAATGGGCCTATATGGTTGGAAATTTTCTATATTTTACATGAAGCAAAGTGCTAATGTTAACTCTAAATAGAATGTGAGAAGTTAAAGTTGTATATTTTTATTGCTGAAACAGTGATTTTTAAATAAAAAAGCATATAACTAAAAAGCCAAAAATAAGCAAAAATAAACAGAGGACACAACTGGAAAATAATAATAACAAAAATAATAAGTGCATGTGAAGTCACTTCAGTCAAGTTCAACTCTTTGCAACACCATGGACGATAGCCCACAAGACTCCTCTGTCCATGGAATTTTCCAGAGAGGAATACTGGAGTGGGTTGCCATTTCCTTCTCCAGGAGATCTTCCTGACCTAAGGATTGAACCTGTGTCTCTTAAGTCTCCTGCATTCACAGGCAGATTCTTTACCACTAGTGTCACCTAGAAAAACTAATAATAACTACATGAAATATTAGTAGTCTTTATCAATTCAAAAAAAAATAGATTTTCACATTAGATTTTTAAAAGTAAGACTCAATGATATACTATCTATATAAACAATATAAATATTTTGTCAAGAGGGACTTGCCCAGCTTTATTATAAAACTGTAATAACTGATATAGTGCAAAGATAAGCAAACTGACCAAACTGAAGAATTATAGAATGCAAAAATAGCCCCCCAAACAGAAATGGATTTAATTTTTTCAAGGTAGGCAAAATCTTCTGTTTAGAAAAGAAAACTATAAGACTTATAGAAGACAATATAGGAAACTATGTATAAGACCTTGAGAGAACAAATGATTTCTCAAGACAAAGCAAAAACTAGCTGTGTTAGTTTCTTTCCAGAGAAAGAGAACCAATCAGAGATGATAAGTAGATACATAGATACACAGATAGATACATGGATAGATATAAATAGATGCGGGCATGCTAAGTTGCTTCAGTCATGTCCAACCCTATTCAACCCTATGAACCATAGTCTGCCAGGCTCTTCTGTCCATGGGATTCTTTAGACAGGAATACTGGAGTGGATTGCCAATTTCCTCCAGGGGATCTTCCCAACCCGGGGATCAAACCTGTGTCTTTTATGTCTCCTGCATTGGCAGGTGGGAAGATAGAAATAGATTTATTATAAGGAATAAGCTCACTTAATTAAAGAGGCTGTGTTGCTCTTCATCCTGTTCACAGTGCCAATTTTCTTGCCATTCACACTGTCAGCACTGTTCACTGAACCCAGGGTAGACAAGGTGCGAAGCTAAGAAGCCAGAAGAAAACTCAAGGAGCCATAGGAACTGCTGATGTGTTTATTCTCTCCTGGCTGGTGCAGCAGCCATAATAGTAGACACGCTATGTTCTCTCCTCTCGTGGCTGAACCAATGGACACAGCCATGACACAGCAGTAATGCCACCACTTTCTGGGTGGAGCTTACACATCCCTACAGCACAAAGTGACTTGTGACCAAGTAAGTACCTCGTGATGTGCATGCACAGTGCCATAAATGATCTCAGCTGCTACATAGTCATTATTTACAAAATGTGGAGCAAGAGAGCAAGAGAGCCTGAACATGTCATCTTGGCTAAGTAGCTCCCTCTGCACAGAGGCCAAGTCCCAAGATCTGAAGCCAGCAACCTGGAGACCTAGAAAAGCTGATAAAATTCCAGTCTGAATCTGAGTACTTGAGAACCAGGAGAGCTGACACTATAGTTTTTGTTTGAATGTGAGCAGGCCCAAAACCCAGAAAAAGACAATGTTCAAGTTCAAGTTTGTAGAACAAAAAGAACTGATGTGCCAGGTCGAGGCAATCAGGTAGAAGTTCCCTCATCATTTTTATTCTATTCAGGCCTTCAACTAATTTGATGATGCTCACTCACATTACAGAGGGCAAGCCACTTTACTCAGTCTCTGATTCAAATATTTGTCTCATTGAGAAACATCCCACAAACACAGCCAGAATAATTCCTACCAAATGTCTGGGTACCCTGTCGCCAATCAAGTTAATACATAGACTTAATCATTACAGGTTCACCCCTTGTCAGCTTGGCACCCATACACATCTCCTTAAACCATACTTAATTTCCAAGTAAAGACAATAACAAGGTCATAATTCAATCTTACACAATATAACTATGCTACCTACAACCAAAAATGCACTAACCCGATCCACAGGGCTTTTCCTTGAGTGATGTTTACTCTTCTCCTTGATGTCTATATCCTAACACCTAATGTCTATAACCTAAACACTATGATCTAAAATTAACAATGCTGAGGAGGCTGCAGAAGAAGGCAGAGTAGTAAGATGGAAGATTGTCAGCCTCCCCACAGATACATCAAAAACTCGTCAAGATATGGAACAATTTCTCTAAGGCAACCTCTGGGCGACAGCAGAAGACCCCAGACCTCCAGGGGGACAGGCAATGAAGTAGGAGAGAAGATGGAGACATAACAAGAGAAAAGACAGAGACCTTCTGGATGGGAGCTTCTGCCCCGAGGAAGGGAAAGAGTCCTGAAACAGGAGGAGTTCCCGTGCCCATAGAAGCTCCCTCGCAAGCAGGCCGAAGGGGAAGCTGCGGAGTCTCGGAAAACCGGGCAAAGCAGGGACTTAGAGGGCAGAAAACAGAGAAAGCCGCACTTCTCAGCCCTTAAACAGCTCACAGACTGTAGCCCTGACCAGTCTGCGGGCTCGGAGGACCGAGAGAAGCCCATAGAAACCCCAAGGCACAGAGGGCAGGCGTGGGGTGCTGAGAGAGGCGAAGCATACAAACCTCTCCAGAGCACACAACCCGCGGGGTGCAGAGGGAAGACCCGGGGAGCTGAAAGAGGAACACGCAAGTCTCCGCAATGCAGCAGGCATGATCAGGGACCCGAGAAAACATCCACACAAGCCCCTACCTGTCAAGCTTCAGTCAGCAGTGCAGGGAGGGACCAGGGAACAGAAGCACCAGCAATGATTCCAGGGACAAGTAGGGGGCTGGCAGCAGTGAAGATATGCTGAGAGGGTCACTTTGAAGTGTCTGTGGAAATAGAGGTGTCCAAAACTGCAAAAGCCAAAAGGACTGCCCAAAAACATACTGAACCCATAGACACCCCAAAACCTTCTACTGGACACTGAACTACCCTTCAGAGAGAGGAGATCCAACTCCATCAACCAGAACACAGGCACAAGCTCCCCCAACCAGGAAGACCTCACAGGACACTAACCCAACCCCATCCACAGGGGCAGACTCCACAACCAAGAACTACAACCTTGAGAACACTTTTTTCTTTTTTTCTTTTTTTCTTATAAATCACACTGTTCGTTCCCCCTACATATTTCTACCTTCACATTAACCTTTTGTGTTGCTGTGGAGTTTTGCTTCTTGCTTTTCTTGTTAAAAACAAAAATTCATGTTAAGATTTTTTTCTTTTTCACCTATTTTTTTGGTGATTTTTCTGATTTTGTTTTTTATATGTTTGACTGCTTTTCTTATAGTTCTTTACCCATTGTAGCTGTTTCTGAATATATATAAATCTTTTTCATATATGTATATTTTTATTTGCTTTTCTATTTTTTAATTTTATCTATTTTAACCCTCTTTTCCATCCCCTCCTTTTCTACTTTCTCTCCCTTCTCCTCTTTTTTTTTCTTTTTTTCTTCTCCCCTTTTTTCCTTCACTCTTTCTTTTTTTCCCCAACTAAGTTAAATTGTTGAGCTCTCTTTGCTATATTCCCCAGTTGGCTCATGCTCAGTTTTCCAGATTGAGCATTAGCTAGCTCTGCTTTTAATGGGTTAATATCACTTTTGGTTTCCCTTGTTCACAAAATCAATCTCCTGTACTCTTTTCTTTAGAATACTTTGGTTATAACTGTGTGTGTGGAAGTGTGTGTATATGTCCTATTATCTCTATAATTACCTGTTTGATCTGCTTGATCTCCTCACACTAGAACACAGGCACAAGTCACCCCTAATGAGAAGTCAGCACAAACCACTCAACCAACCTTTCTCTCCAAGGGCAAAACCAAAAGGAAGAAGAAATGCAACCCTGAAGCTTAGGGAAAGGAAACCTCAAGTGCAGAAAGTTAAAAAGAAAAATTAAAAGACAGAGAAAGTAAAAGTGAAGTTACTCAGTCGTGTCCAACTCTTTGCGGCCCCGTGGACTGTAGCCCACCAGGCTCCTCTGTCCATGGGATTCTCCAGACAAGAATACTGGAGTGGGTTGCCATTTCCTTCTCCAGGGGATCTTCTCAACCCAGGGCTCGAACTCAGGTCTCCCACATTGCAGGCAGATGCTTTAACCTCTGAGCCACCAGGGAAGCCCAAAAGACAGAGAAATACAGCACAAATGAAGGAACAAGGTAGAAACTCACAAGACCAAATAAATGAAGAGGAAATAAGCAATCTACCTGAAAGAGAATTCAGAATAATGATAGTAAAGATGCTCTGAAAACTTGAAAATAGAGTGGATAAAATGCAAGAAACACTTAACATGGTTAATACAATCACAAGAACATAGAAGAAATAAAGATTAAGCAAACAGAGATAAATAACACAATTACTGATATTAAAAATACTCTAGAAGGAACCAATAGCAGAATAACTGAGGCAGAGGAACAGAAAAGTGAGCTGGAGATAGAATGGTGGAAATAACTTCTGAAGAGCAGAATAAAGGGAAAATAATGAAAAGAATTGAGGAGAGCCTCAGAGGCATTTGGGACAATATTAAACACATCAACATTCAACTTACAGGGGTCCCAGAAGAAGAAGAAAAAGAGGTGCTGAGAAAACTTTTGAAGAAGCTATAGTTGAAAACTTCCCCAACATGGGGAAGGAAATAGTCAACCAAGTCCAAGAAGTGCAGAGACTCCCTTACAGGATAACCCAAGGAGAGACACATTGAGACACATATTAATCAAGCTAACGGAGACTAAACACAAAGAAAGAATATTAAAGGCAGCAAGGCAGAGGGGTGTCCTAAGATGGCAGAGGAATAGGACGGGGAGACCATTTTCTCCCCCACAAATTCATCAAAAGAACATTTGAACGTGGAGCAAATTCCACAGACCAACTTCTGAATGCTGACAGAGGACATCAGGCACCCAGAATGGCAGCCCATTGTCTTCAGAAAAAGGTAGGACAAAATATAAAAGATAAAAAGAGAGACAAAAGAGGTAGGGATGGAGATCCGTTCTGGGAAGGGAATCTTAAAAAAGAGAGAAGTTTCCAAACACCAGGAAACACTCTCTCCTGCGGGTCTGTGGGGAGTCTTGGAATCTCAGAGGGCAAAATAACCAGAAGGAAAAATAAATAAATAATTAAAACCCACAGATTACATGCCTAACAGCAACTCCCAGTGGAGCAGCAGCCCAGACGCTGGCATCCCCCACTAGCAAGCGGGGAGCGGGGGAGGGACAGGGAGGAGCGGGCTACATTGCTTAGGGTAAGGACCAGGCCTGAATGCCCTGAGGGCAATCTGAGGAATCTAGCTTGAGACAGCAATCCAGACTGTGGGATAGCTCTCCCTGGATCCCCATGAAAAGCCCTAACCTAGGACACAGCCAGGCCTGCTCACAGAACAAAGGACTGAGCAGAGCTAGCCGGCTGCAGACCAGCCCATCCCCCCACCCGAGACAGGCAGGCAAGGGCAGCCAGAGCCGGAAAAGGCAATAGGCCCCAGAGAGGCATCTGATACCAAACTGACTTCTCTGCTAACCAAGACTTCTTGGGATTCTGGACGGTCGTCATCTGCTGGAGGGATCGCAGCCAGAGACCAGCTCCCCAGAATAGACACACAGCACACCTAAGAAGGCGCACACATTGTACACCCAGAAAACAGAGCGGCTGGAACGGGGGAGGGGGTAAGCCGCAGCCTACAACTGGGGGCAAATACGCATGACAAGCACCTGGTCACCTGAGCTGCTTGGGCCTGGGCCGGGCGCAAAACGCAGGCCCAACCAAGTCTGCGCCTTTGTGGAGTACCCGAGACCCTGAACCTGAGCAGCTTAGACCTGGGAAGTGCATGTAAACCAGGGCCTGCATCAGACAGTTCCTGGCAGAGCAACCTAGAGTCTGAGCAGTGTAGACGGGGAGAGCACACACGCCATGAGCGGGGGCAACCCCCGTGTGAGCACTCGCCAGTGACAGTTGTTCCCAGTGTTCCTCCCTCTCCAAAGCACGACTGACCAAGCGAGCCTAAAACAAAAAAATAGTGACCACCACCGCACCCCTTGTGACAGGGCGGAAATTAGACACAGAAGAGACCAGCAGACAGAAGCTAAAATAAACAGAGGGAACCGCTTTGGAAGTGACAGGTGCAACAGATTAAAACCCTGGAATTAGCACCAACTACATAGGAAGGGGCCTATAGACCTTGAGAAGTACAAGCCGGACCAAGGAACTATCTGAAGATGAACTGACCCCACACTGTCTGCAACAGCTCCAGAGAAAGTCTCAGATATATTTTTACTACTATAATTTTTTAAATTAAAAAAAAAAATTTAAAAAAACTTTTTAAATTTTTTACTTTTAGTTTTTTTTATTTTTTAAGTCCCCATTACTCCTTTAATTTTCACTTTTATAACCTACTATTACCTTGCAAAAAAAAAGGCCCTATTTTTAAAACAAACTTCATATATACATATTTTATAATTTCTGTGACTTTATTTTTTTTGCTTTTTGCTTGTTTTTGTTTGTTTTTTTGTTTGTTGATTTGATTTTCTTTCTTTCTTTTTTTTTTTTAAATATTGTATTTTTGGGAATTTAACCTCTACTCAAGATTTTTAATCTTTGCTTTTTGGTATTTGTTATCAACTTTGTACCTTTAAGAACCCAACCTTCAGTACCCATTTTCACTCAGGAGCAGGATCACTAGCCTGATTGCTCTCTACCCCTTTTGACTCTCCTTTTTCTTCACCAGGTCGCCTCTATCTACCCCCACCCCCTTTTCCTCTCTGCCCAACTCGGTGAATCTCTTTGTGTGTTCCGGGCTGTGGAGAACACTTAGGGAACTGATTACTGGCTGGACCTGTCTCTCCCCTTCTGATTCCCCCTTTTATCCTCCCGGCCACCTCTGTCTCCTTCCTCCATCTTCTCCTCTCTGTGTAACCCCGTGAACATCTCTGAGGGGTCCAGACTGTGGCGAGCACATAGGGAAGCGATTACTGGCTAGCTTGCTCTCTCCCTTTTGATACCCCCTCTGTTCCTCCTGGTCACCTCTAACTCCCTCTTCCTTCTTCTCTTCTATGTAACTCTGTGTACCTCTCCGGGTGTCCCTCACTGCGGAGAAACTTTTCATCTTTAACCAAGATGTTGTATCATCGGTGCCGTATAGATGGAGAAGTCTTGAGGTTACTGTAAGAATAAGACTGAAAACCAGAGGCAGGAGGCTTTAGTCCAAATCCTGAGAACACCAGAGAACTTCTGACTCCAGGGAACATTAAACGATAGGAGCTCATCAAACGCCTCCATATCTATACTGAAATCAAGCACCACCCAAGAGCCAACAAGTTCCAGAGCAAGACATACCATGCAAATTCTCCAGCAACACAGGAACATAACCCTGAGCCTCAATATACAGACTGACCAAAGTCACACCAAACCCACTGACTTCTCAAAACTTATTACTGGACACTTCATTGCACTCCAGAGAGAAGAAATCCAGCTCCACCCACCAGAACACCGACACAAGCTTCCCTAACCAGAAAACTTTGACAAGCCACCCGTCCAACCCCACCCACAGTGAGGAACCTCCACAATAAAGAGGAACCACAGACTGCCAGACCACAGAAAGGCCACCCCAAACACGGCAATATAAACAGAATGAAAAGGCAGAGAAATACCCAACAGGTAAAGGAACAGGATAAATGCCAAAAAAACACACAAACAAACAAACAAAAGAGGAAGAGATAGGGAATCTACCTGATAAAGAATTCCAAATAATGATAATGAAAATGATCCAAAATCTTGAAAGCAAATTGGAGTTACAGATGAATAGCCTGGAGACAAGGATCAAGAAGATGCAAGAAAGGTTTAACAAAGACCTACAAGAAATAAAAAAGAGTCAGTATATAATGAATAATGCAATAAATGAGATCAAAAGCACTCTGGAGGGAACCAACAGTAGAATAATGGAGGCCGAAGATAGGATAAGTGAGGTAGAAGATAGAATGGTAGAAATAAATGAAACAGAGCGGGGTGGAAAGAATTAAAAGAAATGAGGACAAACTCAGAGACCTCTGGGACAATGTGAAATACCCCAACATTCGAATCATACGAGTCCCAGAAGAAGAGGACAAAAAGAAAGACCATGAGAAAATACTTGAGGAGATAATAGTTGAAAACTTCCCTAAAATGGGGAAGGAAATAATTACCCAAGTCCAAGAAACTCAGAGAGTCCCAAACAGGATAAACTCAAGGCAAAACACCCCAAGAGACATATTAATCAAATTAACAAAGATCAAACACAAACAACAAATATTAAAAGCAACAAGGGAAAAACAACAAATAACACGTAAGAGGATCCCCATAAGGATAACAGCTGATCTTTCAATAGAAACGCTTCAGGCCAGAAGGGAATGGCAGGACATACTTAAAGTGATGAAAGAAAATAACCTATAGCCCAGATTACTGTACCCAGCAAGGATCTCATTCATATATGAAGGAGAAATCAAAACTTTACAGACTAGCAAAAGCTGAGAGAATTCAGCACCACCAAACCAGCTCTCCAACAAATGCTAAAGGATCATCTCTACATAGGAAATACAGAAAGGGTGTATAAACTCGAACCCAAAACAATAAAGTAAATGGCAATGGGACCATACCTATCAATAATTACCTTAAATGTAAATGGGTTGAATGTCCCAACCAAAAGACAAAGTCTGGCTGAATGGACACAAAAACAAGACCCCTATATATGCAGTCTACAAGAGACCCACCTCAAAACAAGGGACACATACAGACTGAAAGTGAAGGGCTGGAAAAAGATATTCCATGCAAATAGAGACCAAAAGAAAGCAGGAGTAGCAATGCTCATATCAGATAAAATAGAGTTTAAAACAAAGGCTGTGAAAAGAGACAAAGATGGACACTATGTAATAATCAAAGGATCAATCCAAGAGGAAGATATAGCACTCATAAATATATATGTACCCAACATAGGAGCAGTACAATATGTAAGACAAATACTAACAAACATGAAAGGGGAAATCAACAGTAACACAATAATAGTGGGAGATTTTAATACTCCACTCACACCTATGGATAGATCAACTAAACAGAAAATTAACAAGGAAACACAAACTTAAAATGATACAATAGACCAGTTAGACTTAATTGATATCTATAGGACATTTCACTCCAAAACGATGAATTTCACATTTTTCTCAATCGCACACGGAACCTTATCCAGGATAGATCACATCCTGAGCCATAAATCTAGCCTTGGTAAATTCAAAAAATTGAAATCATTCCAAGCATCTTATCTGACCACAATGCAGTAAGATTAGATATCAATTGCAGGAGAAAAACTATTAAAAATTCCAACATATGGAGGCTGAATAACACTCTGCTGAACATCCAACAAATCACAGAAGAAATCAAAAAAGAAATTAAAATATGCATAGAAACAAATGAAAATGAAAACACAACAACCCAAAACCTATGGAACACTGTAAAAGCAATGCTAAGGGGAAGGTTCAGAGCAAAACAGGCTTACCTCAAGAAACAAGAAAAAAGTCAAATAACTAACTTAACTCTACACACAAAGCAACTTGAAAAGGAAGAAATTATGAACCCCAGGGTTAGTAGAAGGAAAAAACCTTAAAAATTAGGACAGAAATAAATGCAAAAGAAGCAAAAGAGACCATAGCAAAAATCAACAAAACCAAAAGCTGGTTCTTTGAGAAGGTAAATAAAATTGACAAACCATTAACCAGACTCATCAAGAAACAAAGGGAGAAAAATCAGATCAACAAAATTAGAAATGAAAATGGAGAGATCACAGCAGACAACACAGAAATACAAAAGATCATAAGAGACTATTATGAGTAACTATATGCAAATAAAATGGACAACGTGGAAGAAATGGACAAATTCTTAGAAAAGTACAATGTTCGAAAATTGAACCAGGAAGAAATAGAATCTCAATAGACCCATCACAAGCACAGAAATTCAAACTGTAATCAGAAATCTTCCAACAAACAGAAGCCCAGGACCAGATGGCTTCACAGCTGAATTCTACCAAAAATTTAGAGAAGAACTAACACCTATCCTACTCAAACTCTTCCAGAAAAGTGCAGAGGAAAGTAAATTTCCAAACTTTTTTATGAGGCCACCATCACCTTAATACCAAAACCTGACAAAGATTCCACACAAAAAAAGAAAACTATAGGCCAATATCACTGATGAACATAGATGCAAAATCCTTAACAAAATTCTAGCAAATAGAATCCAACACCATCTTGAAAAGATCATACATCATGACCAAGTGGGCTTTATCCCAGGGATGCAAGGATTCTTCAATATCTGCAAATCAATCAATGTAATACACCACATTAACAAATTGAAAAATAAAAACCATATGATTATCTCAATAGATGCAGAGAAAGCCTTTGACAAAATTCAACATCCATTATAATAAAAAAACCCTCCAGAAAGCAGGAATAGAAAGAACATACCTGAACATAATAAAAGCTATATATGACAAACCCTCAGCAAACATCCTCAATGGTGAAAAATTGAAAGCATTTCCCCTAAAGTCAAGTGAAAACAAAACAAGGGTGCCCACTCTCACCATTACTATTCAATATAGTTTTGGAAGCTTTGGCCACAGCAATAAGAGCAGAAAAAGATATAAAAGGAATCCAGATAGGAAAAGAACAAGTAAAACTCCCACTGTTTGCAGATGACATGATCCTCTACATAGAAGACCCTAAAGACTCCACCAGAAAATTATTAGAGCTAATCAATGAACATAGTAAAGTTGCAGGATATAAAATTAACACACAGAAATCCTTTGCATCCCTATACACTAACAATGAGAAAAGAGAAAGAGAAATTAAGGAAACAATTCCATTCACCATTGCAACGAAAAGGATAAAATACTTAGGAATAAATCTACCTAAAGAAACAAAAGATGTATATATAGAAAACTATAAAAACACTTATGAAAGAAATCAAAGAGGACACAAACAGATGGAGAAATATACCGTGTTCATGGATTGGAAGAATCAATATAGTGAAAATGAGTATATGACACAAAGCAATCTATAGATTCAATTCAATCCCTATCAAGGTACCAACGGTATTTTTCACAGAATTAGAACAAATAATTTCACAATTTGTATGGAAATACAAAAAACCTCGAATAGCCAAAGCAATCTTGAGAAAGAAGAATGGAACTGGAGGAATCAACCTGCCTGACTTCAGACTATACTACAAAGCCACAGTCATCAACACAGTATTGTACTGGCACAAAGACAGAAATATAGATCAATGGAACAGAATAGAAAGCCCAGAGATAAATCCACACACCTATGGACACCTTATCTTTGACAAAGGAGGCAAGAATATACAATGGAGAAAAGACAATCTCTTTAACAAGTGGTGCTGGGAAAACTGGTCAACCACTTGTAAAAGAATGAAACTAGAACACTTTCTAACACCATACACAAAAATAAATCAAAATGGATTAAAGATCTAAATGTAAGACCAGAAACTACAAAACTCCTAGAGGAAAACATAGGCAAAACACTCTCTGACACAAACCACAGCAGGATCCTCTATGACCCACCTCCCAGAATATTGGAAATAAAAGCAAAAATAAACAAATGGGACCTAATGAAACTTAAAAGCTTCTGCACAACAAAGGAAAATAAGCAAGGTGAAAAGACAGCCTTCAGAATGGGAGAAAATAATAGCAAATGAAGCAATGGATAAAGAATTAATCTCCAAAATATACAAGCAACTCCTGCAGCTCAACTCCAGAAAAATAAATGACCCAATCAAAAAGTGGGCCAAAGAACTAAACAGACATTTCTCCAAAGAAGACATACAGATGGCTAACAAACACATGAAAAGATGCTCAACATCACTCATTATCAGAGAAATGCAAATCAAAACCACAATGAGGTACCACCTCATGCCATTCAGAATGGCTGCTATCCAAATTTCTACAAGCAATAAGTGCTGGAGAGGGTATGGAGAAAAGGGAACCCTCTTACACTGCTGGTGGGAATGCAAACTAGTACAGCCACTATGGAGAACAGTGTGGAGATTCCTTAAAAAACTGGAAATAGAACTGCCATATGACCCAGCAATCCCACTCCTGGGCATACACACCGAGGAAACCAGAATTGAAAGAGACATGTGTACCACAGTGTTCATCACAGCACTGTTTATAATAGCCAGGACATGGAAGCAACCTAGATGTCCATCAGCAGATGAATGGATAATAAAGCTGTGGTACATATGCACAATGGAATATTACTAAGCCATTAAAAAGAAGACATTTGAATCAGCTCTAATGAGGTGGATGAACCTGGAGCCTATTATACAGAGTGAAGTAAGCCAGAAAGAAAAACACCAATACAGTATACTAATGCATATATATGGAATTTAGAAAGATGGTAATGATAACTCTATATGCAAGCCAGCAAGAGACACACAGACGTATTAAACAGTCTTTTGGACTCTGTGGGAGAGGGTGAGGGCAGGATGATATGGGAGAATGGCATTGAAACATGTAAATTATCATATGTGAAATGAATCACCAGTCTAGGTTCGATGCATGATACAGGATGCTCGGGGCTGGTGCACTGGGATGACCCAGAGGGATGGGATGGGGAGGGAGGTGGGAGGGGGGTTCAGGATGGGGAACACATGTATACCCATGGCAGATTCAAGTCAATGTATGGCAAAATCAATATAATGTTGTAAAGTAAAATAAATAAATTAATTAATTTTTTAAAAGCCTAAAATAAATAAATAAAAAAGAAACAAAATTTGTCTAACTCAAAAAAAAAAAAAAAGCAGCAAGGGAAAGACAGCAAGTAACATACAAGGGAAAACCCATATGATTAGCAATGCCTCTTTCAGCAGAATCCCTGCAAGTCATAAAGGAATGCAGGACATAATCAAAGTACTGAAAGAAACAAATCTACAGTCAAGATTACTATAACTGGCAAAGATTTCATTCAAAATTGATGGAGAAATCAAAAGCTTTATAGACAAGCAAAAGTTAAGAGAATTTAGCACCCCCAAGTCAGCCTTACAACAAATACTAAAGGGACTTACATAGCCAATAAACACAAGAGAAATTAAAGACCTACAAAAACAAATGCAAAACAATCAAGAAAATGCCAATAGAAACATGTATCAATAATTACCTTAAATGTTAACAGATTAAATGCATCAATCAAAAGAAAGAGACTGAATGGAAGAAAAAATAAGAACCATACATAAACTGCCTAGAAGAGATCACTTCAGACATAAAGACACATTCAGGCTGAAAGTAAAAGGATGGAAAAGGATATTCCTTGTGAATGGAAACCAAAAGAAAGCTAGAGTGGAAATCCTAATTTCAGACAAAATAGATTTTAAAATAAAGAATATTCTAAGAGATAAAGGGGAACACTATGTAACAATCAAGGGATCAATCCAAGAAGAAAGTGAATAAAAGAAAGTGAAAGTCGTTCAGTCATGTCCAACTCTTTGTGACCCCTTGGACTATGCAGTCCATGAAATTCTCTAGGCCAGAATACTGGAGTGGGTAGCATTTTCCTTCTTCAGGGGATCTTTCCACCCAGGAATAGAACCCAGGTCTCTTGCACTGCAGGCTGATTATTTACTAGCTGAGCCACAAGGGAAGCCCAATCCAAGAAGAGGACATAACAATTGTAAATATTTATGCACCCAACATAGGAGTACCTCAATACATAAGGCAAACACTAACAGATATAAGAGAGGAAATCAACAGTAACACAATAATAGTAGGGGACTTTAACATCCCACTTACACCAATGGAAAGATCATCAAAACAGAGAATCGATAAGAAAACACAAACCTTAAATGAAACATTGGATCCGTTCAGTCGGTCAGTATAGTCACTCAGTTGTGTCCAATTCTTTGCTACCCCATGAAGCGCAGCACACCAGGCCTCCCTGTCCATCACCAACTCCCAGAGTTTACTCAAATTCATGTCCATTGAGTTGGTGATGCCATCCAGCCATCTCATCCTTCTCTTCCTGCCCCCAATCCCTCCCAGCATCACAGTCTTTTCCAATGAGTCAATTCTTCGCATGAGGTGGCCAAAGTATTGGAGTTTCAGTTTCAGCATCAGTTCTTCCAATGAACACCCAGGACTGATCTCCTTTAGGATGGACTGGTTAGATGTCCTTGCAGGCCAAGGGACTCTCAAGAGTCTTCTCCAGCACCACAGTTCACAGCATTAACTCTTCGGCGCTCAGCTTTCTTCACCGCCCAACTCTCACATACATACATGACCACTGGAAAAACCATAGCTTTGACTAGATGGACCGTTGTTGGCAAAGTAATGTCTCTGATTTTTAATATGCTATCTAGGTTGGCCATCACTTTCCTTCCAAGGAGTAAGCGTATTTTCATTTCATGGCTGCAATCACCATCTACAGTGATTTTGGAGCCCAAAAAAATAAAGTCTGACACTGTTTCCCCATCTATTTGCCATGAAGTTATGGGACCAGATGCCATGATCTTTGTTTTCTGAATGTTGAGCTTTAAGCCAACTTTTTCACTCTCCTCTTTCACTTTCATCAAGTGGCTTTTTAGTTCCGCTTCACTTTCTGCCATAAGGGTGGTGTCATCTGCATATCTGAGGTTATTGGTATTTCTCCTGGCAATCTTGATTCCAGCTTGTGCTTCTTCCAGCCCAGAGTTTCTCATGATGTACTCTGCATAGAAGTTAAATAAGCAGGGTGACAATATACAGCCTTGACGTACTCCTTTTCCTCTTTGGAACCAGTCTGTTGTTCCATGCCCAGTTCTAACTGTTGCTTCCTGACCTGCATATACATTTCTCAAGAGGTGGGTCAGGTGGTCTGATATTCCCATCTCTTTCAGAATTTTCCACAGTTTGTTGTGATCCACACAGTCGAAGGCTTTGGCATAGTCAATAAAGCAGAAATAAATGTTTTTCTGGAACTCTCTTGCTTTTTCGATGATCTAGCGGATATTGGCAATCTGATCACTGGTTCCTCTGCCTTTTCTAAAACCAACTTGAACATCTGGAAGTTCACGGTTTATGTATTGCTGAAGCCCGGCTTGGAGAATTTTGAGCATTACTTTACTAGCGTGTGAGATGAGTGCAATTGTGCGGTAGTTCGAGCATTCTTTGGCATTGCCCTTCTTTGGGATTGGAATGAAAACTGACCTTTTCCAGTCCTGTGGCACTGCTGAGTTTTCCAAATTTGCTGTCATATTGAGTGCAGCACTTTCACAGCATCATCTTTCAGGATTTGGAATAGCTCAACTGGAATTCCATCACCTCCACTAGCTTTGTTCATCGTGATGCTTTCTAAGGCCCACTTGATACCACATTCCAGGATGTCTGTCTCTAGGTGAGTGATCACACCATCATGATTATCTGGGTAGTGAAGATATTTTTTGTACAGTTCTTCTGTGTATTCTTGTCACCTCTTCTTAATATCTTCTGCTTCTGTTAGGTCCATACCATTTCTGTGCTTTATTGAGCCCATCTTTGCATGAAATATTCCCTTGGTATCTCTAATTTTCTTGAAGAGATCTCTAGTCTTTCCCATTCTGTTGTTTTCCTCTATTTCTTTGCATTGATTGCTGAGGAAGGCTTTCTTATCTCTCCTTGCTATTCTTTGGAACTCTGCATTCAAATGGGGATATCTTTCCTTTTCTCCTTTGCTTTTTGCTTCTTTTCTTTTCACAGCTATTTGTAAGGCCTCCTCAGACAGCCATTTTGCTTTTTTACATTTCTTTTCCATTGGGGTGGTCTTGATCGCTGTCTCCATCCATCAAGAACCTCCATCCTTAGTTCATCAGTCACTCTGTCTATCAGATCTAGTCCCTTAAATCTATTTCTCACTTCCACTGATATCCTCAATATATGTAGAAAAATCCTTTGACAAAATTCAGCACTCATTTATGGTAAAAAATGCTTCAAAAAATGGGCATGGAAGGAAACTACCTCAACATGGTAAGGTCATATGATAATCCCGCAGCAATCATCATTCTCAATGGTGAAAAACCAAAAGCATTCCCTCTAAGATTAGGAACAAGACAAAGGTGTCCACTCTCATCACTATTATTCAATAGTGATTATAGTTTTGGAAGTGCTAGCTACAGCAATTAGAGACAAAAAAGAAATAAAATGAATCCAGATCAGAAAAGAGGAAGAAAAACTCTCACTGTTTGCAGATAACATACTATACATAGAAAATCCAAAATAAGCTATCAGAAAATTACTGGAGTTAATCAGTGAATTGAGCAAATGTCCAGGATATAAGGTCAATAAACAGAAATCACTTGCATTCCTATACATTAACAATGAAAAATCAGAAAGAAAAATTAAGGAATCAATTTTATTCACCATCAAAACAAACAAACAAACAAAAATTATCTAGGAACAAACCTACCAAAGAAGACAAAAGAATTGTAAATGGAAAATTATAAGACAATGATGAATTAAATCAAAGATAACCTAAACAAATGGAGAGATATTCCTGCTTAGGAAGAATCAATATTGTGAAAATGACTATATTTCCAAATTCAATCTGCAGGTTCATTGCAATCCCCATCAAACTATCAATGGCATTTTTCACAGAACTGGAAGAAAAAATTTCACAATTCATATGGAAAGACAGGAGAACCCGAATAGACAAAACAGTCTTGAGAAAAAAGAATGGAGCTGGAGGAATCAACCTTCCTGACTTTAGAATATACTACAAAGCTACAATCATCAAGACAGTATGGCAGAGGCACAAAAACAGAAATATAGACCAACGGAACAAGATAGAGAGCCCAGAGATAAACTCACTGACCTAGGGGTACTTTCTTTTGACAAAGGAGGCAAGAATATTCAATGGGCCAAGGAGAGTCTCTTCCATAAGCAGTGATGGGAAAACTGGACAGCTATGTGCAAAATAATGAAATTAGAACAGTTCTTAACACCAGACACAAAGATAAAGTCAAAATGGATTAAAGATCTAAATGTAAGACCAGAAACTATAAAATTTTTAGAAGAAAATATAGGCAGAACACTCGATGACATAAATCAAAGCTAGATTTTCTATGACCCACCTCCTAGAATAATGGAAATAAAAACAAAAGTAAACAAGCAGGATCCAATTAAACTTAAAAGCTTTTGCACAGAAAAGGAAACTACAAACAAGGTGAAAAGACAACCCTCAGAATTGGAGAAAATAATAGCAAAGGAAACAACTGACAAAGGATTAATTTCCAAAATATATGAGCAGTTCATACAATTTAATGCCAGAAAAACAAACAATCCAGTCAAAAAGTGGGAAAAAGATCCAAACAGACATTTTTCCAAAGACGACATACAAATGGCTAACAAACACATAAAAAGATGCTCAACACCACTCATTATTAGAGAAATGCAAATCAAAACTACAATGAGATACCACCTCACACCAGTCAGAATGACCATCATCAAAAAGTCTACAAACGATAAATGCTGGAGAGGGTGTAGAGAAAGGGAACTCTCTTGCATTGCTGGTGGGAGTGTAAATTGATACATCCAGTGTGGGAGTTGGCAAGGAGATTCCTTAAAAGACTAGGAATAAAATCACCATATGACCCAGCAATCCCACTACTAGGCATATACCCTGAGGAAACCAAAATTGAAAGAGAAACATGTATCCCATTGTTCATTGCAGCACTATTTACAATAGCTAGAACATGGGAGCAACCTAAATGTCCATTGACAGATGAATGGATAAAGAAGCTATGGTACATATATAGAATGGAACACTATTCAGCCATAAAAAAGGAATGCACTTGAGTCAGTTCCAATGAGGTGGATGAGCCTAGAGCCTATTATACAGAGTGAAGTAAGTCAGAGAAACATAAATATCATATACTGACGCATATATATGTAATCTAGAAAGATGATACTGATGAATTTAATTTCAGGACAACAATAGAGAACAGACCTATGGACATGGCGGGGAGGGGTGGAGGGAAAGGGTGAGATGTATAGAAAGAGTAACATGGAAACTTACAATAAATATGTAATGTGTAAAATAAACAGCCAATGGGAATTTTCTGTATAACTCGGGGAACTCAAACAGGGGCTCTGTGGCAATCTAGAAGCATGGGATGGGGAGGGAGATGGGAGGGAGGTTAGGGAAGGAGTGGACACAGGTGTACCTATGGATGATTTTTGTTGATGTTTGACAGAAAATCACAGAATTCTGTAAAGCAATTACCCTCCAGTTAAAAAAAAATAAATAAAATGGCAAAATGAGTAAAAAATAAAATAAAATTAACAATGCTTAAATACTACGATACAGGGTCCATACACCTTACATTACATTATAAGGGGATAAGAGAAAAAAGAAAACAAAATATATCTATATATATAATGTTCTATACATATTAAAATTTGTTGCATATTATATACATACACATACACTTTCATTAGAAAACAAGGAAGAAATGTTAATGACAGTTATAGGTCTTGTTTCTGTAACTGACATGCAGGACATAGCAGTCATATTTATAACCATGTTTTTCACTACCCATCTCATAGTCCCTTCACCCTCAACAAGCAGCTCAGCTAGTTATTGTTTTTCATCAAACCTTCATTCTGTTAGCAGTTTTTCCTGGGGTGGTTGTTTGTAGATTTCCATTGACCTTAATCACAGGGCAAGGTAACACTAAGAGATGCCCTATAAAATGTCTTGTATTCTAGATCTAATACTCTTCCTCTAGGCCAACATGGGCTTCCCAGGTGGTGCCATGGTAAAGAATCTGCCTGCCAAAGCAGGAGAGGTAAGAGACGGGGGTTCGATCCCTGGGTCAAGATCCTCTGGAGAAGGAAGGGGCAACCCACTCCAGTATTCAAGCCTGGGAAATCCCACGGCCGTGGGAGCCTGGTGGACTACAGTCCATGTGATCACAAAGAGTTGGGCACAGCTTAGCACACATGTAAGCAGGCCAATAGAGCATAAGTTTGTAGCAATAGGAAGCAAAGAGTTTCCTAAAGGTGTCTTTCTTATTTTTGTCATACCTGGACCAGTGAACCCTGGCTATGAGAGAAACAATGTCATATATTAGACACTGATTCAGAGCATATATAGCCTTCAAGAGTACCCCCACTTTAGTGGCAACCACTTTATGAACTGGGATTTCATCTTCTATTACAATGCAACCAGTTGCAGGATGAGATTCTAGGCTTGATATTCAGTAGTCTCAGCCTTGTAGCAACAGGAAACAAGGGTTTCATTCATGGCAGGCAAATTCAAACTCTTAAGGTCATCCTTTTCTTGTATCACTTTGTCCAGTGGAACAGACATCTGGAAAACCAGCCTAAGAACAACCAGCCTGCAAGTTACATCCACTGGTCTGACAAAAAAGTTTGAAACACTATATTCACAGTCACCTATCTCCTTGCTTTTTGATGGATTTGGAGTGCCCAGTGGTGAGATTCTGAGTATCTCTCTTCATCATCAGATCATGCCATGGATTATCAGTGTTCTCTACTTCTGGAAATAGAGCCATTAGCATCTTCAAATGTAATTAGGTTAGAGAGCCAATTTCAGAAACCAATTCAAGATATCTTGAATTTTTATCAGAACAGATTTAAAAACAGATACTTAAAGTTCTGTTCCTCTAAAACCACTCTTGGTACCAAAATCGGTATTAGTCAAGGTAACCATTGGCCTAGTCAAGTTGACACATAAAATTAACTATCACACTAACCAAAAGAAACATTTGATAAATGTAACCACATTAACTGTAAGAACTTCTTTTCATCAAAAGATACTATAAATAATTTGAAAAACAAGTCACAAATTTGGAAAGGACAATTGCAAAATAAGTGGTCACATAAAATTAATATCTAGACTATTTAAATAACTCTTGTGAATCAATCTCACTTATAATCAAAGAAATAAAATTAAAATTTAAAAGGCAGGATTTTATACCCACAGGATTGATAAAACAATATCAAGTACTGATAGGCTATGAAACAACTCTTACACACTTTATTAAGAAGGAAATTAGTCATAATAATCATCTTAGAAAATCATTTTACATTGCCTAATAAAATTCAGCATGCACAAATCCTATGACCCAGGAATTTTCTTAGGAATACATTCTAAAATCACACAGCAAATCTTGCCCTTGCCCAACAAGTCCTTCACAGAAATATTCTTACCAGTAAAGCTCAGTAATAATAGCGAAAATCTGAATAAAGCCCAAATACCTATCAGCATTAAAATTGAGACATCAATATGAAATAAACTTTTTAAAAATAAATTGAAGCATCAGGGCTTCCCTGGTGACTCAGTGGTAAAGAATCTGCCTGCCAGTGCAGTTGCCACAGGTTCAATCCCTGATCTGGGAATTGCCATGGAGCAACTAAGCCCATGTGCCACAACTATTCAATCTGTGCTCTAGAACCTGTGAGTTGCAACTACTGAGCCCATGCACCACAACTATTGAAGCCTGCATGCTCTAGACCTGGCACTCCACAACAAGAGAAGCCACCTCAATGAGAAGTCTTGTGGGCACCACCGCTAGGAAGTAACCCCTGCTCACTGTCACTAGAGAAAAGCCCATGCAGCAACAAAGACCCAGCACAGCCAAAAGTAAATAAATAAATATTTTTTTTTTTAAATTGAGGCATTAATCCTGTATGTATAATGGAACTCTATATGACAGTGACAATAAATATAGCTGCATGCACCAATAGTATATGGGGCACTGAGTCACTGAAGAATATAATAACAATAGTAATAATATATACAATTATTGTTCTTATCTTATAGATGAGGAAATTACAAGAGGGATGAAATAATTTGCCCAAATTGACCCAGCTACCTAGTGAAGAGGTTATAAAGTGGATTTCAAGCCCTAAGAATACAAGAGAAGTCTATTGGGTAAAGTTGGGTATGTAAAAAATGATTTGAGAATACACATAAGTATGTTTATTATGATATGAGAAAATATGTTGGGATGATTCACATAATGTTATTCCTCTAGATACAATTAAAGGAGGGGAATTTTGATATTTCAATATTAGTAGAATTATTTATTTCTTAAGCTGAGTGATATGTATATGGTTGTTCACTCTATTATAATTCTTGAGCCTCTGTTTATATATATATTATATATATATATATATATAATGTAAATATATACACTTACACATGTAAGTACACATATCTGTAAATGTGATTTTATATATGTGGCATGTTTGTGCACATATGTACACACTCCATGCTATGGTTGGATATGCTTTCCTCTTACTCCTTTACTGTAATCTCTGAAACTCAAGCCAGGAGGAAACTTCTGTCTTACTACAGACCTTCTTTACCACAGTGACACAGAAGGACCCTGTTCATAAATGGGGATGGAGAAAAACAAAAGGAAAAAAAGAGTATAAAGGAATAATTAGCTACTATTTAAAAAAACATTATACTATCACAGAAGAAGGAAATGTGAGAGAAGAGGAAATACTTGATAAGGTAGGAAGGGAAAAGAAGAAGAGACAGAGGTAAAGATAAAGTGATATTGAAGACAGGAAAAGGAAAGGAAGAAGGAGAAAAGGAAGGTCAACAAGTGTTTCTCTGAGTGGATTGCATAGTTTATCTGTGAGATGCTGAAAAGAATCTATGCCACTAGACACTTGTAAAAGGCCAACTATCATTGCCTGCCAGGAGTGGTCTCATGTACACCCAATGATCTAGAGATCTACAATAAATACCCAATGATCAAAGTTTACTTTAACTCTTATTAGCTATCCTAGTCACCATTCCTAGATACTTAAAGAATATATTTATTTGACATTGAATGCAAAAAGAAATTAAAGAATGGTTTAAATAGATGTTTACATTGATATAAATTTTAGCAAATCAATCAGGCTCACTCTGGGAGGAAGATAGAAATTGTGTGCTCCTAGAAAGCTCCTAGAAAGCATTTGAATATCATTTCTTTAAAACTCTATGCACTGAGAAGAGATATTCCTTGAGTACCACCCGGAAAGCTTACAAATTGTATTTCAGGCCCTGATTTATCACTGGGTGATAAATTTATTTATTTATTACCTGATTTATTGGGTGTTTTTCCAAGATAAAACAGTAAGAATCAAAGCTTATGAAAATTTTCAAACCTCTAATAATAAAAGAAATTAAACACCCTCGAGATTTCAATCAATAAATCTTGTGCAAGCAGAGACTTCTTATAACATCCACTGTTGTAGAGGATAAGAGGAAATGTGCATCCTCACAGAATAATGATTGGCAACATGAATAAGAAGCCTTAAGATGTGCCTATTTTATTATGATAATTCCATATCCAGGACCTTGATCTAAGGAAATTATCATGAATATGCTCAAAGTTTTAACTACATAAATGTCTGTTTCAATGCTATTATAGTAGTGAACAACAAGGGAAATGCCCAACTACTTAAGATTAAATAGTGGCATATTTACTGAATGGAATAATAATAATTTAAATGATATCAGAGAATGGAAATCAACATCAAAAATTAAAATATGTTAAGTGGAAAAATTCTTCTTAGAACCTATACATACAACTCTTCTGCCAGGTAGTTAACTTTAATATTTGAAGGAAGGAAATGGGAAGGAACAAGAGCTTCCCAGGTGATGCTAGTGGTATAGAATTCACCCTGCCAGTGGAGGAGACATAAGAGACATGAGTTTGACCCTGGATAGGAAAACTTCCTTGAAGGAGGGCATGGCAGCACACTCGTATTCCTTCCTGGAGAATCCCATGGACAGAAGAGCCTGATGGATCACTGTTGATAGGGTCACAAAGAGTAGATTATGGCTGAAGCAACTTAGGATATGCACACATAGATATGAAACATGGCTGGCAAAGAAAGTGAGTCTCACCAGTTGCCTAAGTCCAACACTGGTTGTAAGGCTCAAAATAAAGACTTGTTTCTTTTTCTAAAATAAATGATAAGCTATGTTCTATAAATACATACTATCAAAGAAGAAATGATTAAGAATATTTAAATTACCTTACTTTATTGATGGAGAAGGCAATGGCAACCCACTCCAGCACTCTTGCCTGGAAAATCCCATAGACGGAGGAGCCTGGTAGGCTGCAATCCATGGGGTCTTGAAAAATCAGACACGGCTGAGAGACTTCACTTTCACTTTTCACTTTCATACATTGGAGAAGGAAATGGCAATCCACTCCAGTGTTCTTGCCTGGAGAATCCCAGGGACCTGGGAGCCTGGTGGGCTGCCGTCTAAGGGGTCGCACAGAGTCGGACATGACTGAAGCAACTTAGCAGCAGCAACAGCAGCTTATTGATAAGGGAAAGAGAAAAATTTAATGAGTATTCAGTTTGCATACACGCCCATTAAGACTTTCTGATCATGGCTGATGTAAAGAAATTAAAATCAATCATGTTAAACCCCAATGAAGAAAACAAAATGTTGAGATGGTCAAAGCTCTGTAATCACAGACAATCATTCTTGAGAATGCCAATAGCCCATCTCCAAAAGTGGTATATTAGTCCTGGATCATTGATCTGGAACTTTGCAAAGGTAATTCTAATTGTTTATGTATTTTTATCCAAGAGAACAAAAACTTTCTCTCATCTACTTCCTAAAGGAAATTTATACATTCTTTCCCATAGGAATCAGGATTGGAATAATTGTATCCAGGATTTTCAACACATCTCACATATGTATGGAAAAAGAAATTATTATGAACTAAAAAGGCAAAACATTTTACATCTGTAAGACAAAGTGATTGAAAAGTGTATGTGTTAAAAAGGATGTTAAAGTCATGAAGAGCATGCATTTGTTGACCATAAACACAAACCACTAAATCTCAAAATACTAAATATGAGCAAAAAAAGAGATAGTTCTGGAACAACTTTACTAAACATATGAAATTCATTTCCCCCAATAAATTGTGTGAGGCAAAATTGGAATAATCCTAGAAGCAATTGGCTAGAGTTCTTTTGTTTATGGATTCCATATATTATGAAAAGAAGGTAGTAACGACAGTCTATGAAGACCATCAGAGCAGGAAATAGCCAAGCTCTTCCAAACATGTGTTCTCATGTCACTGACAGTTCCCAAATGGATTCTGTACAACGTCATTTATTGTATTTTACTTGCATTAGCACAGTGCCTGGTATAGAGCAAGTACTTAATATATATTCACTCAGTGACACCAAATAAAATCTATATATCCCAGTATCCTTCAAACCATCTTTTATCTTCAAACTGCTATGTCATTGCTCTTCAGTTCAGTTCAGTTCACTCAGTTGTGAGTCAGTTCTTCACATCAGGTGGCTGAAGTATTGGAGCCTCAGCTTCAGCATCAGTTCTTCCAATTTACTTAAAGTTGCCGTTATTTATATCTGTCATTTTAACACAAAAAACACTACTTAGCAAAGAATCTCATCATGCCACATCTCCTTCATCCAACAATTGTTTGATGAAATTTTGTTACTTTTTCAAAAGATCTATGAGAACTACAGGGGTGGCCACTCCCTGGATAAGATCATCCTTCAAGGGACAGTGAAAGTTGCTCAGTCATGTTCAACACTTTGTGATCCCATGGACTACAGTCCACGAAATTCTCCAGGCCAGAATACTGGAGTGGGTAGTCTTTCCCTTCTCCAAGGGATCTCCCCAAACCAGGGATTGAACCCAGGTCTTCTGCATTGTGGGTGGATCCCTTATGAGCTGAGCCACAAGGGAAGCCCAAGAATACTGGAGTGCATAACCTATCCCTTCTCCAAGGGATCTTCCTAATCGAGGAATTGAACCAGGGTCTCCTGCATTGCAGATGGGATTCTTTACCAACTGAGATATCAGGGAATCTGACTCAATGCAGGAGACCCCGGTTCAATTCCTGGGTTGGGAACATCCACTGGAGAAAGGAAAAGCTACCCCCTCCAGTATTCTGGCATGGAGAATTCCATGGACTGTATAGATCATGGGATTGCAAAGAGTCAGACATGACTGAGCAACTTTCACTTTCACGACAACTACAGAGTTGTGACTTGAATTCTATCTTGTCTTCTTGTCTTTGGAGAATAAAATTTGTGGAAAAATAAACCCTGCTTTCTTTCCTCTCTACCAAATTTTCTTATGCAGAGGCACCCAAAAACATCCCTTGCAAGTAGTAGTTCAAAATGCATGGCTACCTTTCAGGGTTGCCAAACTCTGTCAATAAAAGGAAATAGGCAAAATGCTATAAAATGCACTGTATGTGATGGCTCTGACAGATGTGTATGTAATAATTTACAAGATATTTCCCTCCTACCTGTTCCAACCTTCCCCTGAACCATAAGGAATGTGCCATGTATTTTTTTTTTTTTTTTAATTTTTTTATTAGTTGGAGGCTAATTACTTCACAACATTTCAGTGGGTTTTGTCATACATTGATATGAATCAGCCATAGATTTACACTTATTCCCCATCCCGATCCCCCCTCCCACCTCCCTCTTCACCCGACTCCTCTGGGTCTTCCCAGTGCACCAGGCCCGAGCACTTGTCTCATGCATCCCACCTGGGCTGGTGATCTGTTTCACCATAGATAGTATACATGCTGTTCTTTTGAAACATCCCACCCTCACATTCTCCCACAGAGTTCAATAGTCTGTTCTGTATTTCTGTGTCTCTTTTTCTGTTTTGCATATAGGGTTATCATTACCATCTTTCTAAATTCCATATATATGTCTTAGTATGCTGTAATGTTCTTTATCTTTCTGGCTTACTTCACTCTGTATAATGGGCTCCAGTTTCATCCATCTCATTAGGACTGATTCAAATGAATTCTTTTTGACGGCTGAGTAATATTCCATGGTGTATATGTACCACAGCTTCCTTATCCATTCATCTGCTGATGGGCATCTAGGTTGCTTCCATGTCCTGGCTATTATAAACAGTGCTGCAATGAACATTGGGGTGCACGTGTCTCTTTCAGATCTGGTTTCCTCAGTGTGTATGCCCAAAAGTGGGATTGCTGGGTCATATGGCAGTTCTATTTCCAGTTTTTTAAGGAATCTCCACACTGTTTGGAATGTGCCATGTATTTTAATCAGATTTCTTTACTAACCGTCTGGAACTTGCTATTGTAGCTGCAGAGAATAATGAGTCAAGATCTTCTCAAATTTCCAAGCTATCACTTCACATATCAATCAAAAATGAGTCTCAAGAGAAAGTGTATCCACAAAGGGATTCCCATAAGGATAACAGCTGATCTATCAATAGAAACCCTTCAGGCCAGAAAGGAATGGCAGGACATACTTAAAGCAATGAAAGAGAATATCCTACAACTTAGATTACTGTACCCAGCAAAGACCTCATTCAGATAAGAAGGAGAATTCAAACGCTTTACAGACAAGTGAAAGCTGAGAGAATTCAGCACCACCAAACCAGCTCTCCAACAAATGCTAAAGGATCTTCTCTAGACAGGAAACACAGAAAGGGTGTATAAACGTGAACCCAAAACAACAAAGTAAATGGCAATGGGACCATACCTATCAATAATTACCTTAAATGTAAATGGGTTGAATGTCCCAACCAAAAGACAAAGACTGGCTGAATGGACACAAAAACAAGACCCCTATATATGCTGTCTACAAGAGACCCACCTCAAAACAAGGGACACATACGGACTAAAAGTGAAGGGCTGGAAAAAAATATTTCATGCAAACAGAGACCAAAAGAAAGCAGGAGTAGCAATACTCATATCAGATAAAATAGGCTTTAAAATGAAGGCTGTGAAAAGAGACAAAGAAGATCACTACATAATCATCAAAGGATCAATCCAAGAAGATGTAACAATTATAAATATATATGCACCCAACATAGGAGCACCACAATATGTACGGCAAATGCTAACGAGTATGAAAGAGGAAATTAATAGTAACACAATAATAGTGGGAGACTTTAATACCCCACTCATAACTATGGATAGATCAACTAAACAGAAAATTAACAAGGAAACACAAACCTTAAATAACACAATGGACCAGCTAGACCTAATTGATATCTATAGGACATTTCACCCCAAAACAATCAATTTCACCTTTTTCTCAAGTACACATGGAACCTTCTCCAGAATAGATCACATCCTGGGCCATAAATCTAGCCTTGGGAAATTCAAAAAATTGAAATCATTCTAGTCATCTTTTCTGACCACAGTGCAGTAAGTTTAGATCTCAATTACAGGGAAAAAATTATTAAAAATTCAAACATATGGAGGCTAAATAACACGCTTCTGAATAACCAACAAATGATAGAAGAAATCAAAAAAGAAATCAGGAGACAAGTGCTCAGGCCTGGTGCACTAGGAAGACCCAGAGGGATTGGGTGGAGAGGGAGGTGGGAGGGGGGATCTGGATGGGGAATACACGTAAATCCATGGCTGATTCATGTCAATGTATGACAAAAACCACTACAATATTGCAAAGTAATTAGACTACAACTAATAAAAATAAATGGGAAAAAAAAAAAACCTGGAAAAAAAAAGAAATCAAAATATGCATAGAAACAAATGAAAATGAAAACGCAACAACCCAAAACCTATGGGACACTGTAAAAGCAGTGCTAAGGGGAAGGTTCATAGCATTACAGGCTTACCTCAAGAAACAAGAAAAAAGCCAAATAAATAGCCTAACTCTACACCTAAAGCAACTAGAGAAGGAAGAAATGAAGAATGCGAGGGTTAGTAGGAGGAAAGAAATCTTAAAAATTAGGGCAGAAATAAATGCAAAAGAAACTAAAGAGACCATAGCAAAAATCAGCAAAGCTAAAAGCTGTTTTTTTGAAAAAATAAACAAAAATGACAAACCGTTAGCAAGACTCATTAAGAAACAAAGGGAGAAGAACCAAATTAACAAAATTAGAAATGAAAATGGAGAGATAACAACAGACAACTCTGAAATACAAGGGATCATAAGAGACTACTACCAGCAGCTCTATGCCAATAAAATGGACGACTTGGAAGAAATGGACAAATTCTTAGAAAAGTATAACTTTCCAAAACTGAACCAGAAAGAAATAGAAGATCTTAACAGACCCATCACAAGCAAGGAAATCGAAACTGTAATCAGAAATCTTCCAGCAAACAAAAGCCCAGGACCAGATGGCTTCACAGCTCAATTCTACCAAAAGCTTAGAGAAGAGCTAACACTTATCTTACTCAAACTTCCAGAAAATTGCAGAAGGAGGTAAACTTCCAAACTCATTCTATGAGGTCACCATAACCCTAATTCCAAAACCAGACAAAGATGCCATAAAAAAAGAAAACTACAGGCCAATATCACTGATGAACATAGATGCAAAAATCCTTAACAAAATTCTAGCAAACAGAATCCAACAACATATTAAAAAAAAAATCATACATCATGACCAAGTGGGCTTTATCCCAGGAATGCAAAACTTCTTTAATATCCACAAAATAATCAATGTAATACACCACATTAACAAATTGAAAGATAAAAACCATATGATTATCTCAATAGATGCAGAAAAAGCCTTTGACAAGATTCAGCATTCATTTATGATTAAAACTCTCCAGAAAGCAGGAATAGAAGGAGCATACCTCAACATAGTAAAGGCTATATATGACAAACCCACAGCAAGCATTACCCTCAATGGTGAAAAATTGAAAGCATTTCCCTTAAAATCAGGAACAAGACAAGAGTGCCCACTCTCACCACTACTATTCAACATAGTTTTGGAAGTTTTAGCCACAGCAATCAGAGCATAAGAAGAAATAAAAGGAATCCAGTAGGAAAAGAAGAAGTGAAACTCTCGTTGTTTGCAGATGACATGATCCTCTACATAGAAAACCATCAAGACTCTACCATAAAATTGCTAGAGCTAATCAACGAATATAGTAAAGTTGCAGGATATAAAATTAACACACAGAAATCCTTTGCATTCCTATACACTAACAATGAGAAAACAGAAAGAGAAATTAAGGAAACAATACCATCCACCATTGCAACAAAAAGAATAAAATGCTTAGGAGTATATCTACCTAAAGAAACAAAAGACCTATATGTAGAAAACTATAAAACACTGATGAAAGAAATCAAAGAGGACACAAATAGATGGAGAAATATACCATGTTCATGGATTGGAAGAATCAATATTGTCAAAATGACTATACTACCCAAAGCAATCTATAGATTTAATTCAATCCCTAACAAGGTACCAACGGTATTTTTCACAGAACTAGAACAAATAATTTCACAATTTGTATGGAAATACAAAAAACCTCAAATAGCCAAAGTAATCTTGAGAAAGAAGAATGGAACTGGAGGAATCAACTTGCCTGACTTCAGACTATACTACAAAGCCACAGTCATCAAGACAGTATGGTACTGGCACAAAGACAGAAATATAGATCAATGGAACAGAATGGAAAGCCCAGAGATAAATCCACGAACCTATGGACACCTTATCTTCGACAAGGAGGCAAGGATATACAGTGGAAAAAAGACAACCCCTTTAACAAGTGGTGCTGGGAAAACTGGTCAACCACTTGTAAAAGAATGAAACTAGAACACTTTCTAACACCATACACAAAAATAAACTGGATTAAAGATCTAAATGTAAGAACAGAAACTATAAAACTCCTAGGGGAGAACATAGGCAAAACACTCTCTGACATGAATCACAGCAGGATCCTCTACGATCCACCTCCCAGAATATTGGAAATAAAAGCAAAAATAAACAAATGGGACCTAATGAAACTTAAAAGCTTTTGCACAACAAAGGAAACTATAAGCAAGGTGAAAAGACAGCCTTCAGATTGGGAGAAAATAATAGCAAATGAAGAAACAGACAAAGGATTAATCTCAAAAATATACAAGCAACTCCTACAGCTCAATTCCAGAAAAATAAATGACCCAATCAAAAAATGGGCCAAAGAACTAAACAGACATTTCTCCAAAGAAGACATACAGATGGCTAACAAACACATGAAAAGATGCTCAACATCACTCATTATTAGAGAAATGCAAATCAAAACCACAATGAGGTACCATTACACACCAGTCAGGATGGCTGCTATCCAAAAGTCTACAAGCAATAAATGCTGGAGAGGGTGTGGAGAAAAGGGAACCCTCTTGCACTGTTGGTGGGAATGCAAACTAGTATAGCCACTATGGAGAACAGTGTGGAGATTCCTTATAAAACTGGAAATAGAACTGCCATATGACCCAGCAATCCCACTCCTGGGCATACACACCGAGGAAACCAGATATGAAAGAGACACGTGCACCCCAATGTTCATCACAGCACTGTTTGTAATAGCCAGGACATGGAAGCAACCTCGATGTCCATCAGCAGACGAATAGATAAGCAAGCTGTGGTACATATACACCATGGAATATTACTCAGCCATTAAAAAGAATTAATTTGAATCAGTTCTAATGAGATGGATGAAACTGGAGCCCATTATACAGAGTGAAGTAAGCCAGAAAGATAACGACCAATACAGTATATTAATGCATATATATGGAATTTAGAATGATGGTAACGATAACCCTATACGCAAAACAGAAAAAGAGACACAGACGTACATAACAGACTTTTGGACTCTGTGGGAGAAGGCGAGGGTGGGATGTTTCAAGAGAACAGCATCGAAACATGTATATTATCTATGGTGAAACAGATCTCCAGCCCAGGTTGGATGCATGAGACAAGTGCTCGGGGCTGGTGCACTGGGAAGACCCAGAGGGATCAGGTAGAGAGGGATGTGGGAGGGGGGATCGGGATGGGGAACACATGTAAATCCATGGCTGATTCATGTCAATGTATGGCAAAAACCACTACAATATTGTAAAATAATTTGCCTCCAACTAATAAAAATAAATGGAAAAGAAAAAAATAAATAAAAATAAAGTTGATGTTTCTACAGAAAAAAAAAAAAAAGTGTGTCTTAGAAGCCCAAACTTGCTGTTCCTGCATCATCCTAATCACTGCTGGGATATAGAGGGAGTTGAAGTCATTAGAGCTAAACACCACACAGGAGACAAAACTAATAAGTCAAAGCATAAATTTTACTTCCTAGAATGAAGATAAAGTAGAGGAAGACAAGATAAAATAGTCAGTGGGAGTTTGGAGAGAGTCGATTTATAGGCAGGTTGATAAGAAGTCCAAGGTCCCCAAGGAGGAAAGAGGGATCTGGGGCTCTTGAAGAGGAGATAGGGGTCTGGAATTCTCAAGGAGGAGAAAAGAACAAACTTTCTTTTTTCTGCATTGCTTTGTCTTGGTCAATATAACATGTATCTTACTTTGTTTATCCTTAACAAGAACCTTCTGACTAATCTTGTTATCTTAAAACCTGTATTGCGGGAGTGGGTCTGGTAAGACCTTTCTATTGTTAGTTCTAATCTTGTTCATTTAAGATGTATGTTGTGGGAACAGGTCTGGTGAAAGAATATAAGACCTTGATAAGACTAGTGAGTGTAGGCAGTCTCTGTCCCCTCCTGATGTGTATGTCAGAAGCTTTCTCTGTCCCTTTTTGTACCTTAATAAAAATCCTGCTATACAAAAGCTCTCGAGTGATCAAGCCTGGTCCCTGGTCCCAAGGCTAAATCTTCTTCTTCGGAGATCACGAATCCAACATCGTTCAACATAAGCTCTCTGTTTGATGTTTAGTCAGGAAACGAAAGCACATGCCCTGTGACAACCTAGAGGGGTGGGGTAGGGAGAGGGAGGTGAGAGGGGAGATCAGGAGGGAGGGGACACATGTATACCTATGGCTGATTCATGTTGAGGTATGCGAAAGACCATCACAATGTTGCAAATTAATTATCCTCCAATTAAAATAAACAAAATTTTTTTAAAAATTTAAAGGATGGAAAAATATTTTCTCTCAATGATTCTCATAGACAGTATCTTTTTATTTTGAAAAAGTTCACATCCATACAAAATTGAAAGAATAGTACAACACACACTGGTATATCATTTACCTATATAAACCCACTGATAGTAAGCTTGTTTCATCTGCTTCATCTCTCTCTATGTTGCTGTTCAGTAACTCTGTCATGTCTGACTCTTTGTGACCCCATGGACTACAACATGCCAGACTTCCCTGTCCTTCGCTATCTTCCAGAGTTGGCTCAAACTCATGTTCATTGAGTCGGTGATGCCATCCAACCATCTCATCCTCTGTTGCCACCTTCTCCTTTCACATTCAATTTTTCCCAGCATCAGAGTCTTCCAGTGAGCCAGCTCTTTGCATCAGGTGGCCAAAGTATTTGAGTTTCAGCCTCAGTATCAGTCCTTCCAATGAATATTCAGGGTTGATTTCCTTTACGATGAACTGGTTTGACCTCCTTGATGTCCAAGGGACTCTCAGAAGTCTTGTCCAACACCGCTTCTCTACATCAGTTCAGTTCAGTCGCTCAGTCGTGTCCGACTCTTTGTGACCCCGTGAATCACAGCACACCAGGCCTTCCTGTCCATCACCAACTCCCAGAGTTTACTCAAACTCATGCCCATAGAGTCGGTGATGTCATCAGCCATCTCATCCTCTGTCGTCCCCTTCTTCTCCTGCCCCCAATCCCTCCCAGCATCACGGTCTTTTCCAGTGAGTCCACTCTTCACATGAGGTGGCCAAAGTATTGAAGTTTCAGTTTCAGCATCAGTTCTTCCAATGAACACCCAGGACTGATCTCCTTTAGGATGGACTGGTTAGATGTCCTTTCAGGCCAAGGGACTCTCAAGAGTCTTCTCCAGCACCACAGTTCAAAAGCATTAACTCTTTGGCGCTCAGCTTTCTTCACCATCCAACTCTCACACCCACACATGACCACTGGAAAAATCATAGCTTTGACTAGACGGACCTTTGTTGGCAAAGTAATGTCTCTGATTTTTAATATGCTATCTAGGTTGGCCATCACTTTCCTTCCAAGAAGTAAGTGTCTTCTAATTTAGTGGCTGCAATCACCATCTGCAGTGATTTTGGAGTGCCCAAAAATAAAGTCTGACACTGTTTCCACTGTTTCCCTATCTATTTGCCATGAAGTTATGGGACCAGATCTTTGTTTTCTGAATGTTGAGCTTTAAGCCAACTTTTTCACTCTCCTCTTTCACTTTCATCAAGAAGCTTTTTAGTTCCTGTTCACTTTCTGCCATAAGGGTGGTGTCATCTGCATATCTGAGGTTATTGATATTTCTCCTGGCAATCCTGATTCCAGCTTGTGCTTCTTCCAGCCCAGAGTTTCTCATGATGTGCTCTGCATAGAAGTTAAATAAAGCAGGGTGACAATATACAGCCTTGACATACTCCTTTTCCTCTTTGGAACCAGTCTGTTGTTCCATGTCCAGTTCTAACTGTTGCTTCCTGACCTGCATATAGGTTTCTTAAGAGGCAGGTCAGGTGGTCTGGTATTCCTATTTCTTTCAGAATTTTCCACAGTTTATTGTGATCCATACAGTCAAAGGCTTTGGCATAGTCAATAAAGCAGAAATAGATGTTTCTTTCTGGAACTCTCTTGCTTTTTCAATGATCCAGTGGATGTTGGCAAGTTGATCTATGGTTCCTCTGCCTTTTCTAAAACCAGCTTGAACACCTGGAAGTTCACAGTTCAATATCTAAGCCATAGTCAAATGGCCCCACTTGTCCCTAATATGTTCTTAGTAGCTTTTTTAAACATTCAGGATATGGTCAGATCTACATATTTGAATGCCATATGTACATTTCATCTTCCATTGTCTCCCACAGACCTTTATGACACTAAATCTTTTGGTGAATCCAGGCCAATTGTTCTACAGAATATTCCACTTTCTGAATTTGTTTGTTTCCTCAATGGATATGAATAAAACATTTCTGTCAAGAATTCCACTTAGGTGATGCTGAGTAATCACCTACTGCATCACACCTGAAGGCACCAATTTTAGGCTTGGCCATTGATGCAGGGCTGAGCTCCACCGTTTTATACAGCAGTTGCTGCCAGATCTTTCCACTGTTAAAGGCACGTGTTGTCACATTGGAATTAACAAGTGATATGTGGTGTGACACTTTGAAACCATGTTAATACTCTGTCACTCAATAACCTAAAATCTAATTGGCATTTAGAGATGTTCCTTGATTAAATTATTTTACTAGGAAATTTACAAAACAGAAAAATTTCTAATTCTGTCATTCCTTCTGCACTTATTACCTGACATACTGTGATCCTTTCATGGATCACAGCCTTATCATGTTGAAGGGGTTTGCATAACTCAGTGAAGCTATAAGCTTTGCCATGCAGGGCCACCCAAGATGGAAGAATCATAGTGAAGAGTTATGACAAAATGTGGTCCACTGGAGGTAGAAATGGCAACCCACTCCAGTATTCTTGCCAAGAGACCTCAGGGACAGTATGAAAAGACAGAGCGATATGATACCATATGATGAACGTTCCAAGTTAGAAGGTATCCAATATGCTACTGGGATGAATGGAAGTGGCTGGGTCAAAGCAGAAATGACACTCAGTTCTGGATGAGTCTAGTGAAAGTCCAGTGCTATAAAGAACAATATTGCATATGAAGTGGGAATGTTAGTTTCATGAATCAAGGTAAATCGGAAGTGGTCAAGAAAGAGAAGGCAAAATTGAACATCAACATCTTCAGAATCAGTGAACTGAAATGGACAGGAATAAGTGAATTTAATTCAGATGATCATTAAATCTACTACTATGGGCAAGAATCCCTTAGAAGAAATGGGGTAGCCCTCATCGTCAACAGAAGATTCAGAAATGCAATTCTGAATGCAATATTGAGTGCAATCTCAAAAATGATAATATGATCTCTGTTCCTTTCCAAGGCAAACCATTCAATATCACAATAATTCAAGTCTATGCCTGAGCCACTAATGCCAAAGAAGCTAAAGTTGAACAGATCTATGAAGACTACAAGACCTCATGGACCTATATATATATATGACATTCTTTTCATCATTGGGGATTGGAATGAAAAAGTAAGAAGTCAAGAGATACCTGGAGTAACAGGCAAATTTGGCCTTGGAGTACAAAACGAAGCAGGGTAAAGGTTGCTGAGTTTTGTCAGAGAACATACTAGTCATAGCAAACATTCTTTTCCAACAACCCAAGAGATGACTTGACACATGAAAACTACCAGGTGGTCAATACTAAAATCAGACTCACTATGTTTTTTGCAGCCTAAGGGGGAGAAGCTCTATACAGTCAGCAAAACCAAGACTTAGAGTTGATTATGGCTCAGATCATGACCTCCTTATTGCTAAATATAGGCTTAAATTGAAGACACTAGGGAAAACCACTAGGTCATACAGGTATGACCTAAATCATATCCCTTGTGATTATACAGTAGAGGTGATGAATAAATTCAAGGGATTAGATCTGATAGACAGAATCCCTGAAGAACTATGAGCAGAGGTTTATAATAATGTACAGGAGGCAGTGACCAAAACCAACCCAAAGAAAAAGAAATGCAAGAAGCTAAGTGGTTGTCTGAGGAGGCTTCAAATAGCTGAGGAAAGAAGAAAAGCACAAGGCAAGAGGGAAAGGGACATATATAACCAACTGAATGCAGAGTTCCAGAGAATAGCAAGGTGAGATCAGAAGACTTCTTAAAAGAACAGTGAAAAAAAATTGAGGAAAACAATAGAATGGGAGAGATGAGACAAGAAAGAAGAAAATTGGAGATATCAGGGAAAATTTCACACAAGCATGGACAAAATAAAGGACGGAAATGTTAAGAATCTAATAGAATTAAAAAAGATTAAGAAGAGGTGTCAAGAATACACAGAAGAACTACACAAGAAAGTCTTAACCTAAATAACCATGATGGTGTAGTCACTCACCTAGAGCCAGACACCCTGGAGTGTGAAGTTAAGTGGAGGAAGCATTCCTATGAAGAAATATTGTGGCAGTGACAGAATTCTAGCTGAATAATTTTTTTAAAAAGATACCATTAAATGCTGTAGTCAATATGTCAGAAAATTTTGAAAACTCATCAGTGGTCACAGGACTGGAAAAGGTGAATTTTCATTCCAATCCCAAAGAAGGACAATCCCAAAGAATGTCCCAACTACCATACATTTGTGGTCATTTCATAAGTTATCAAAGTTATGCTCAAAATCCTTCAAGCTAGGCTTCATCAGTACCTGAACCAGGAATTTTCACATGTACAAGCTTGGTTTCGAAAAGGCAGAGGAAACAGAGATCAAATTACCAGCATTCATTGAATCATGGAGAAAGTAGGAGTTCCAGAAAAACATCTACTTCTGCTTCATTGACTATGCTAAAGCCTTTGACTGTGTGGATCACAACAAAATATGGAAAATTCTTAGAGAGATGGGAGTACCTGACCACCTTATCTGTCTCCTGAGAAACCTGTATGCAGGTCAAGAAGAACAGTTAGAACTGGACAAGAAACAAGGAATTGGTTCAAAATTAGGTAAGGAGTACGTCAAGGCTGTATATTGTCACCTGACTTATTTAAATTATATGCAGAGTACATCATGAGAAATTCTGGGCTGGATGAATCACAAGCTGGAATCAAGATTGCCAGGAGAAGTATCAACAACTTCAGATATGCAGATGATACCACTCTAATGGCAAAAAGTGAAGAGGAACTGAAGAGCCTCTTTATGAGGGTGAAAGAGAAGAGTGAAAATGTTGGCTTAAAACTCAACGTAAAAAAGAGTAAGTTCATTGGGGCCAGTCTCAATCACTTCATGGCAAATAGATGGAGAAACAATGGAAGCAGTGACAGATTTTATTTCTTGGGCTCCAAAATCACTGCCAATGGTGACTACAGCCATGAAATTAAAAGATGCTTGCTCTTTGGAAGAAAAGTTATGACAAACCTAGACAGTGTATTAAATAGCAAAGACATCACTTTGCTGACAAAGTGTAGCCAAAGCTATGGTTCTTCCAGTAGTCTTGTATGAATGTGTGTGTTGGATCATAAAGAAGGCTGATCACCAAAGAAATGATGCTTTCATATTGTGGTGCTGGAGAAGACTCTTGAGTGTCCCTTGGACTGCAGAGATCAATGAAGTCAACCCTAAAGGAAATCAACCTTGAATATTCATTGGAAGGACTGGTGCTGAAGCTGAAACTCCAAGAGCGCTCTAAGAGCCAACTCATTAGAAAAGACCCTAATGCTGGGAAAGGTTGCGGGCAAAAGGAGAAGGGGGTTCCAGGGGATGAGATGGTTAGATAGCATGACTGACTCAATGGACATGAATTTAAGCAAACTCTGGGAGACAGTGGAGGACAGAGGAGCATGGTATGTTGCAGTCCATGAGGCTGCAAAGAGTAAGACAACTTAGTGAGTGAACATCAACATCAAAAATACAGATTTATAGAAGAGCTTTTATTTTCTTCTCTCTTTCTCCCTCTTTTTCTCCCTTTCTTTCTAATATCATTATGGAATCAAGGAGTTTTCATATTTGCTATCCTTTATTATCCATCAGAGGGCAAACAGAATGGAAACCACAATTATAGAAAACTAATCAAGCTGATCTCTTGGATCAAAGCCTTATCTAAGTCAATGAAATTATTAGCCATGCCCTGTAGGGTCACCCAAGACAGACAGGTCATGGTGGAGAATTATGACACAATGTGGTCCACTGGAGAAAGAAATGGCAAACCACTTCGTATTCTTGCTTGGGGGAACCCCATGAACTGTATTAAAAGGCAAAAAGATATGACACTGAAAGATGAGCTCACAAGTAGTTGGTGCCCAATAAGCTACTGGAGAAGAGCAGAGAAATAGCTCCAGAAAGAATGAAGAGGCTGAGCAAAAGTGAAAACAACACCCAGTTGTGGATGTGACTTCTGATAGAAGTAAAGTCCAATGCTGTAAAGAACAATATTGCATAGGAACCTGGAATGTTAGGTCCACAAATCAAAGGTAAATTGAAAATGGTCAAACAGCAGATGGCAAGAGTGGATATTGACATTTCAGAAATCAGTGGACTAAAATGGACAGGGACAAATTTAATTCAGATGACCACTATTTCTACAACTATGGTCAAGAATCACTTAGAAGAAATGGAATAATGCTCAGAGTCAACAAAAGAGTTTGAAATGCAGTACTTGGGTGCAATCTCAAAAACAACAGAATGATCTCTGTTCATTTCCAAGGCAAACTATTCAATATCACAATAATACAAGTCTATGCCCCAACCACTAATGCTGAAGAAGCTGAAGTTGAACAGTTCTATGAAGACCTACAAGACTTTATTGAAATAACACACACACACAAAAAAAAGTCCATTTCATCACAGGGAACTGAAATGCAAAAGTAGGAAGTCAAGAGATACCTGGAATAATAGGCAACTTTGGCCTTGGAGTACAGAATGAAACAAGGCACATGCTAACAGAGTTTTGCCAAGAGAAGGCACTGGTCATAGCAAACACCCTCTTCCAATAACATATGAGACAACTCTACAGATGGACATCACCAAATGGTCAATACCAAAATCAGATTGATTATACTCTTTGTAGCCAAAGATGGAGAAGCTCTATGCAGTCAGCGAAAACAAGACCTGGAGCTTACTGTGGCTCACATCATGAACTCCCTGTTTCAAAATTCAGACTTAAATTGAAGAAAATAGGGAAAACTGCTAGACCATTCAGGTATGACCTAAATCAACACTCTTATGATTATACAGTAGAAGTGACAAATAGATTCAAGGGATTAGATCTCATAGATAGAATGTTTGAAGAACTATGGATGGAGGTTCATAACATTAGACAGGATGTGGTGGTCAAAGCCAGCCCCAAGAAGAAGAAATGTGAAGATGCTTACTTTGAGGCACTAGTCTGCCATTTTCTCAGTCTGCTGGCTCCCCAATTAAAATCTCTTTGTTGCTTCAGCACATCGTTTCTCAGATTCATTGGCCTATCATGCAGTGAGAAGAGCAAGCTTGAACTTGGTAACAATTCTCTACTTTCAGGTTTTACTGATGGAACTGCAAGAATGGACTAAAAAGGCAACTGTAATTGAAGGACCAAAAGCCAGAGGCAGGAGACTTAACTCCAGAACTTTAGAATATCAGAGAACTCCAGACTCCAGGGAACATTAATAGACAAGAGCGCACCCAAAGTCTCCACACCTACACTGAAACCAAGCTTCATCCAAGAGTCAACAAGATCCAGTGAAAGACACACCACAATAATTCTCCAGCAAAGCAGGAACACAACCCTGATCATTAAAAAATGGGCTGTCGAAAGTCATGCTAGACCCATAGAAACCCCAAAACTCACTACTGGACACTTCATTGCACTCCAGACAGAAGAGATCCAGTTCCACACACCAGAACACAGACACAAGGTCCCCCAACCAGGAAACCTTGACAAGCCAGCAGTCCAATCCCACATAGAGGAAGAAGACTCTACAATTAAGAGGAACCACAAACTTCTAGACTGCAGAAAGGGCACTCCAAACACAGTAATCAAACAAATGAAAAGGCAAAGAAATATTCAACAGGTGAAGGGGCATGATAAAAACCCACCAAACCAAACAGAAGAGAAGGAGATAGGGAGCCTACCTGAAAAAGAATTCAGAATGATGATAACAAAATGATCTAAAATCTTAAAAAACAAAATGGAGCTGGAGATAAATAGACTAGAGACAAGAATTGAAAAGATGCAAGAAATGTTTAACAAAGACCTAGAAGAAATAAAGAAGAATCAATCAATAATGAATAATGTAATAACTGAGATCAAAAGCTGGAGGGAACCAACAGTAGATAAACTGAAGCAGAAGAGAGGATAAGTGAGATGGAAGATAGAATGGTGGAGATAAATGAAGTAGAGATGAAAAAAGAAATAATTAAAAGAAATGAAGACAACCTCAGAATCCTCTGGGACAATGTTAAATGCCCCAACATTCGAATCATAAGTGTCCCAGAAGAAGAAGATAAAAAGAAAGGGCATGAGAAAATAGTTGAAGAGATAATAGTTGAAAACTTCCCTAATATGAGGGAGGAAATAGCCACTCAAGTCCAAAAACCCAGAGAGTCCCAAACAGGAAAAACTCAAGGTAATACACCCCTAGACACATATTAATCAAACTAACAAAGATCAAACACAAAGAGCAAATATTAAAAGCAGCAAGGGAAAAACAACAAATAACACACAAGAGGATCACCATAAGGATAACAGCTGACCTTTCAATAGAAACTCTTCAGGCCAGAAGGGAATGACAGGGCATACTTATAGTGATAAAAGAAAAAAACCTATAACCAAGATTACTCTATCCAACAAAGATCTTGTTTAGATATGAAGGAGAAATCAAAAACTTTACAGACAAGCAAACCTGAGAGAATTCAGCACCACTAAACCAGCTCTTCAACAAATGCTAAAGGATCTTCTCTAGACAGGCAACACAGTAACGGCTTATAAAAACAAACCCAAAACAACAAAGTAAATGGTAACTAGATCCATACTTATCAATAATTACCTTAAAAGTAAATGGGCTAAATGCTCCAGCAAAAAGACAAAGACTGGCCAAATGGATACAAAAACACTACCCCTATACATGCTGTCTACAAGATACCCACCTCAAATCTAGGGACACATACAGATTGAAACTGAAGGGCTGCAAAAATATATTTCATTCAAATGGGAACCAAAAGAAAGCAGGAGTAACAATACTCATATGAGATAAAATAGACTATGAAATAAAAATTATGATAAGAGACGAAGAAGGACACTACATAAAGATCAAAGGATCAATCCAAAGAAGAAGATATAAAAATTATAAACATTTATATACCCAACATAGGAGCACCTCAATATGTAAGGCAAACGCTAACAAGCATGAATAGTAATACAATAATAGTGGGGGACCTTAATACCCCCACTCACACCTATGGATAAATCAACTAAACAGAAAATTAGCAAGGAAACACAGCTCTAAAAGATATGGACCAGTTAAAGTTAATTGATATCTATAGGACATTTCACCCCAAAACAATGGAATTCACATTTTTCTCAAGTGCACAGGAACATTATCCATTATAGATCACATCCTGGATGATAAATCTAGCCTTGGTAAATTCAGAAAAATTGAAATCATTTCAAACATCTTTTCCAATCACAATGCAGTAAGATTAGATGTCAACTACAGGGGGAAAAAAGCTATTAAAAACACAAACATATGGAGACTAAAAAACATGCTTGATCATGGAAGAAATCAAAAAGAAAATCAAAATATGCATAGAAAAAAATGAAAATGAAAACCCAATAACCAAAATTCTATGGGATTTAGTAGAAGCAGTGCTAAGAGGAAGATTCATAGCAATGCAAGCCTACCTCAAGAAACAAGAGAAACATCAAATAAACAACCTAACTTTATATCTAAAGCAACTAGAAAAAGAAGAATAGAAGAACCCCAAAGTAAGCAGAAGGAAAGAACTTATAAAAATCAGAGAAGAAATAAACGAAAAAGAAATGAAAGGAACTATAGCAAAATAAAAAAATAAAAACTGGTTCTTTGAGAAGAAAAAATAGACAAACCATTAGCCAGACTCATCAAGAAAAAAAGGGAGAAGAATCAAAGCAATAAAATTAGAAATGGAGATGGAGAAATCACAACAGACAACACAGAAATACAGAAGATCTTAAGAGACTACTATCAGCAACTATATGCCAATAAAATGGACAAACTGAAAAAAATTGACAAATTCTTAGAAAAGTATAACCTTCCAAAACTGAACCAGTAAGAAACAGAAAATCTTAACAGACCCATCACAAGTACAGAAATTGAAGTTGTAATAAAAAATAACCAAAAATATTCCAACAAACAAAAGCCCAGGACCAGAAGGCATCACAGGTGAATTCTACCAAAAATTTAGAGAAGAGCTAACACCTATTCTAGTCAAACTCTTCTAGAAAATTTCAGAAGAAGCCAACCCAAAAACTCACTCTGTGAGGCCACCACCACCCTAATACAAAAAACTTACAAAGATGTCACAAGAAAAGCAAACTACCAGCCAATATTACTGAGGAATATCCTCAACAAAATTCTCATCAAAATTTCCCAGCAAATATCCTTAACAGAATTCTAAAAAGCAGAATCCAACAACATATTGAAAAGATCATACATCATGACCAATTGGGCTTTATTCCAGGGATGCAAGGATTCTTTAATATTTGCAAATCAATCAATGTGATACACCATATTAACAAACTGAAAGGTAAAACCATATTATTATCCCAATAAATGCAGAGAAAGTGTTTGGCAAAATTCAACACCCATTTATGATAAAACTCTCCAGAAAGCAGGCATAGAAGGACCATACCTCAACATAATAAAAGCCATATACGACAAACCCACAGCAAACATTATCCTCAACAGTGAAAAATTGAAGAATTACCTATAAAATCAGAAGCAAGGCAAGGATGCCCACTCTCACCACTGCTATTCCACATAGTTTTGAAAGTCCTAGCCACAGCAATCAGAGAATAAAAAGAAATAAAAGGAATCCAGATTGGAAAAGAAGTAAAACTCTCACTGTTTGTGGATGACATGATCCTTGAGAGTTTACAGTGATCAGTGTTGGATTCATGATCTCCAGAGAAGATTTAGCTTCAGGACCAGGGACCAGGCTTGATCATTCAAGAGCTTTTGTGTAGCAGAGTTTTATTAAAGTATAAAAAAGAACAGAGAAAATCTTCTGACATAGACATCCAAAGGGGGACAGAGAGTTCCCCATTCTCTAGTCTAAGAAAGGGAATTATACACTTTGTTTATTATTTATTACAATAAATCAAAAGAATGTCTCAAGGTTGTAAAAGTTTTACCAGACCCACTCCCAGAATATACATTCTAAGATATCAGGATTAGTCAGAAGGTTTTCAGGAAGGAGAAATTGTCCTCAAACAGGATACAATGCTTTATATAATCCTTAGAACAGAGTTTAAACTAAGTTGTTTGTTGTGTAATCATCAGTTTACCAAAATTTATGTAACTAAGACTAAGGAATGTAAATGGGGGAAAAAAGATATTTGTCCTTTCCTCCACCTTGAGAATTCCAGACTTCTATCTCCTCTTCAAGAACCCCAGACCCCCTTCTCTTCCTCTGGGACCCCAGACTTCTTATCAACCTGCCTAGGAATTGATTCTGTCATCCTCTACATAGAAAACCCTAAAGACTCCACCAGAAAATTACTAGAGCTTATCAATGAATATAGTAAATTTTCAGGATATAAAATTAATACACAGATATAACTTGCAATTCTATACACTAACAGTGAGAAAACAGAAAGAGCAAACTATCCCATTCAGCATTAAAATGAAAAGAATCAAACACCTAGGAATAAATATACCCAATGAAACAAAAGACCCTTATATAGAAAACTATAAAACACTGATGAAATCAAACTGACACAAATAGATGGAGAAATATACCATGTTTGTGGATTGGAAGAATCAATATAATGAACATGAGTATACTAGACAAAGCAATCTATAGATTCAATGTAATCCCTATCAAGCTACCAATGGTATTTTTCACAGAACTAGAACAAATAATTTCAAAATTTGTATGGAAATACAAAAAAAAAAAAACAAACCCTCAATTAGCCAAAGTAATCTTGAGAAAGAAGAATGGAAATGGAAGAATCAACCTGCCTGACTTCAGACTATACTACAAAGCTACAGTCATCAAGACAGTATGGTACTCGCACAAAGACAGATACATAGATCAATGGAACAAAATAGAAAGCCCAAAGATAAATCCATGCTTCTATGGACACCTCATCTTTGAAAAAGGAGGCAAAAATATACAATGGAGAATAGACTATCTCTTTAACAAGTGGTGCTGGGTAAACTGGTCAACCACATGCTAAAAGAATGGAACTAGAACACTTTCTAACACCATACACAAAAATAAACTCAGAATGGATTAAAGATCTAGATGTAAGACTAGAAACTGTAAAACTTTTATAGGAAAACATAGGCAGAACACTCTCTGGCATAAATTACAGCAAGATCCTCTATGATCCACCTCCCAGAGCAATGGAAATAAAAAGAAAAATAAACAAATGGGACCTAATTAAAGCTTTTGCACAATGAAGCAAACTATAAGCAAGGTGAAAAGGTAGCCTTAGGAATGGGAGAAAATAAGAGTGAATGAAGCAACTGACAAAGAATCTCCAAAATATACAAGCAACACATGCAGCTCAACACCAGAAAAATAAATGACCCAATCAAGAAGTTGGCCAAAGAACTTGGTGATCATTTTACAATACATACAAGGGTGGAGTCATTGTGTCATCTACGCAAAGCTAATATAATGCTAGAAGTTACTTATGCCTTAATAATAATGTGAATCAGTGAATTTGTATCAGATCAGTTCAGATCAGTTCAGTTCAGTCACTCAGTCATGTCCGACTCCTTGCAACCCCATGGACTGCAGGACACCAGGCTTCCCTGTCCATCACAAACTCCCAGAGCTTGCTCAAACTCATGTCCATCAATTCAGTGATGCCTTCGAGCCATCTCACCCTCTGTCATCCCCTTATCCTCCTGCCTTCAATCTTTCCCAGCATGAGGGTCTTTTCCAATGAATCAGTTCTTCACATTGGGTAGCCAAAGTATTGGAGCTTCAGCTTTAGCATCAGTCTTTCAAATTAATATTCAGGACTGATTTGCTAAGATTGACTAGTTTGATCTCCTTGCAGTCCAAGCGACTCTCAAGAGTCTTCTCCAAGAACACAGTTCAAAAGCATCAATTCTTCAGCGCTCAGCTTTCTTTATAGTCCAACTTTCACATCCATACATGACTACTGGAAAAACCATAGCTTTGACTAGATGGACACTTTTTAGCAAAATAATGTCACTGCTTTTTAATATACTGTCTAGGTTGGTCATAGATTTTCTTCCGAGGACCAAGCATCTTTTAATTTCATGGCTGCAGTCACCATCTGCAGTGATTTTGGAGCCCCCCAAAATAAAGTCTGTCAATGTTTCCATTGTTTCCCCATCTATTTGCCATGAAGTTATGGGACAGGATGCCATGATCGTAGTTTCCTGAATGTTGTGTTTTAAGCCAACTTTTTCACTCTCCTCTTTCACTTTCATCAAGAAGATCTTTAGTTTTTCTTCACTGTCTCCCATAAGGGTAGTGTCATCTGTGTATCTGAGTATCTAGAATGCCCAGTTGTGGATGTGACTGGTGATGAAAGTAAAGTCTGATGCTTTAAGTCCAATATTGCATTGGAACCTGGAATGTTAGGTCCATTAATCATGGTAAATTGTATCAAATATTGACACAGGTTATGTGAATTGTATTTTGACACTAACTTTATTGTCCAAATTCTATTTTGCTTAAGCTCTTTAAGAAATTTGTCTTCTTGGAGTTTACAATGACATATATGAGGTAAAGTGCATCAGCCCTTAAGTGAACTATCTTCTGAATGTAATTTTCAAATGTAAAGTAAGTGTAAGTCACACTTACTTTTTATACTTACAAAGTATGTGTAAGTCACACTTACGTCAGCCTTTCTTTGTCTTGTTACTGCCCTAGCTTAGGTGTTTAGTTCCTCTCACTTGGACTTCAACATAACATGATAGGATGATAGGATGTTTTAGAATTCACATGTTGAAGTACTTGACAGTGAAGAGGCAAGATGCATGAAACATACCTTCAAATAGTCAGGAGGGAAAACTACAGAAAGCAAGTATGGAAAAATGTTAAGAATTGAACATAGAGGCTGCATATACAGGTTTTCATTGTGCTTATCTTTAAGCTTTTCTGTGCTTGAAAATTTTACAGCAAAATAAGGAAAAATAACTCCTTAATGGATTCAACCTACTCATCCTCTAAGTCTTTGCAAAGCAACTATAATTGTCTTCTTTAAACCTAATGATAATGTCACTCTCTTGTTTAGAAGACTTCAGGAACTCCAAAATCACCTCGTAGCATTGAAGACACTGTTTATTAATAACACTGATGATAAATATGGGCCCTGTGGTCGGACCACTTAGGCTCAAGTCCTAGAGTCCTTGTTATCTTGTGAAATGGACACATTTCTTAACCTCTCTGTGCCTCAAATTCCACATATGTGAAAAGAAAAGTGAAGTCACTCAGTCGTGTCTGACTCTTTGCAACCCCATGGACTGTAGCCTACCAGGCTCTTCCATCCATGGAATTTTCCAAGCAAGAGTACTGGAGTGGGTTGCCATTTCCTTCTCCAATATATGAAAAGAAGATAAATAATATCAGCACCTACCCCCACAAAGTGTCATAAGGATTAAATGGGCAAATACATGTAGCTCATAAAAGACTGTGTGCCTAGCACATAGTTACATATCACTGGTAGTTTTATGTAGGTTTAAGTTACTTCCTTTCATAATATTATTTTTAAAGGGTCCTTTGGTTACAAGCCTTTAGAAAAATGCCAGATTAAATTAAGTAAACAAGAATCTTGACTGTATGGATTCTAATTACAATTAAATATTTTAATGTCTCTAATGAATCTTCAGATATGTAAATCTCACATTCAGTGCATCTCCTTGGACAAGTACATTGTAATGTGACTTAGGGAACTGCCAAAGTAGGAAACAAAATCTCAGTTCCTTCACTTGTTTTTGAAGGGCTTCCAGGACAAAGCTCTACCCACCTGTCAGCCTCTCAGTCTTCCACTTTCACTTACTTTACTCTTCAGCCAAACTTCAATCCCTGCTACATCCCAGTGTGCCATTCATTTCCCCAAGAGTGCTTTCCTGTCTGCCTGCAGAAATTTTTTTCCCATCTCCACCCATCAAAGCCAGCTCATGTGGAGTTGCCTTTACAAAGACCACCCAGAAGCTCCCAGGTAAAATTAATTTTCTATCCTTACTCCCACTGCATATTTTGTTTGTTGTTGTTTAGTTGTGAAGCTATTTTCAACCCTTTTGCAACCCCAGGGACTGTAGCCTGCCAGGCTCCTCTGTTCATGGGATTTCCCAGACAAGAATACTAGAGTGGGTTGCCATTTCCTTCTCCAGGGGATCTTCCTGACCCAGGGATAACACCCACATTTCTTGCATTGGCAGGTGAATAATCTACCACTGAGCCACCAGAGAAAACTGAGTATTTTGTTCAAAATAGTGTAAAATTCTATGAAAATAAATGACATTTTATCATATATTATGGGTTTTTACTTTTATTTTTATGAAAAATTGTATTGGAATTATCTGTAATTGTGTAAGACGAGAAGCACATTCAAGATATAGAGGAAAACACTTGTTCACCACCGATTTTAATCTCTTCCCTCAAAGAATTTTTTAATCCTTTGTGACACACACTGGTAGTAGTATATTCTGAACTGAACATGTCTGTGTCCATACAAAGCTACACATTGCTAGAGGGTCACATTGAATCTGGTCATTTTCTACATCTCTCATAATACCTAACAGAGTTCAATCAGTTCAGCTCAGTTCAGTCGCTCAGTTGTGTCTGACTCCTTGTGACCCCATGGGCTATAGCCGGCCAGGTCTCCCTGTTCATCATCAACTCCCAGAGCTTGCTCAAACTCATGTCCATTGAGTCGGTGATGCCATCCAACCATTTCATTCTTTGTTGTCCCCTTCTCCTCCTGCCTTCAATATTTCCCAGCATCAAGGTCTTTCCAATAAATGCCATGTATGCTACATAAACATGTGGAACATTATTGACTATACAAAATCTGTACTCACACACTTTGATTCAGAATAGAAACAAGAAGAGAAAGAATAACTTTTAAAGTAATAGCTTTTTTGGAGAGGTGGGCAAAATGGCAAAGTAGGAAGACCCTGACCTCAAATCTTCCTTCTGTCACACTAAAAAAATAATTACAACTATTTGCAGAGCAACTACCAATCAGAATGGTCTGAAAACTAATCATAGAAAAGATTTTCTGCAACAAAATATATGAAGAAGGAACTACACTGAAATAAGTTGGAGGGGCAGAGTCCCAGTCTAGTCTAGACCCATATCCCTGGTCCATGACTCACAAAGAGGAAGATAATGAATCACAATTGCAGAGGTTCTCATCAAGGAGTGATGGATCCAAGCCCCACATCAGGACTGCAACCCAGAGGTTTTGCACCAGAACGACAAGGTCCCAGGATGTCTGGTTTTGAAGGCCAGTGGGGCTTGCATGGGGGAAAGATGGAGGGCTATAGTAAGCAGAGACTTTGCCCTTAAACGGCACACTCAAAATCTCACACATTTCAAGTCTCCCAGTGCAGAGTCAGTCATTAGAAAGGAGTCTGTCAGACCCACTTGCTTGCTGATCTTTGAGAGCTTCCTGGAGAGACAACTGAGACTCTCTCTGGTAGAGACAGTTGTGGCAGGTATTTTGGGAATCTCATTATACCATGAGGCCACTAGTGCTGGCAAGCACCATCTTTGTGTCCTTCTAACTTATTAGAGTCTGAGGCTTACTCACACACAAGTAAGTTAACACCAGTCCTGGGACACCTTGGGCCAAACTGCCAGCCATACAGGGACCCAGTCCCACACACTGAAGAGCTAGGCTCTTGCCCCCACAGCCAGCTGCCCTGAATCCAAGCCCTGCCCACTAGTGGGCTAGTAGCCAACCAAGCCAAAGGCCAGCCCCCCCCACCCCCCCACCCCCCCACAATTACCATTCTCCTAATAGCCCCACCACAACAGATAAGACAGAGTGCTGCTGGGCCACATAAGACATCATGTACATAAGACCATTTCTCCAAGATCTGAGAATTTGCCTGACCTATTTAACACATAGAAATAAATACAGATGATTAGGCAAAATGGGGAGACAAAGAAGTATGTTCTAAATAAAGAAACAAAGCAACAGTTTACAGGAAGAACTAAACAAAGTGGAGATAAGCAATCTACTTAATAAAGAATTCAAGGTAATGGTCATCAAGATGTTCAATGAACTCAGGAGAACAGTAGATGAACACAGAGAGAACAAAGTGTTAGAAAACAAAGAACCAAACAGAGTTGAGGATTACAATAACTGAAATTTTAAAATACACTGGAAAGAATCAAAAGTAGATTAGGTGATAAGATAATCTGTGTATTCAATGCAACCTCTGTCATAATTCCACTGGCATTTATCACAGAACTAGAACAAAAAATGCTAAAATGTAAAAAAATGTAAAATGTAAAAATGTAAAATGTAAAAAAAAAAAAACAAAAAACAAGAATAGTTAAAATAATATTGAGAAAGAAGAACAAAGGAAGAGGTATTATGCTTTCTGATTTCAAACTACAGTTTGAAATGTGCAAATCTACAGTAATCAAAATAGTATGGGAGGGGACATATGTATATCTATGGCAGATTCATGTTATGTTCGGCAGAAACCAACACAATATTGTAGAGGAATTATCCTTCAATTAAAAATAAATAAATTTAATTATATTTACCAAAAAAAAAAAAAACCAGTATGGTTCTGGAACAAAGATAGATATATGTAGATCAATAAAATAGAATAAACAACCCAGAAAGAAATACATACCTATATAGTCAATGAAGACTATACAATGGGGGAAAGGCAGCTTCTTCAATAAATAATGGTGGGAAAACTGGACAGCTATGTGCGGTAGATTATGTGCAGTGGATTATTTTCACACACTATACAAAAATAAATATATAAACTCAAAATTGATTAAAGATGTAAATGTCATATCTAAAGCCATAAAACTCCTGAATGAAAACATAAGTAGGAAAGGATTTTGACATTAGTCCTAGCAGTATTTTTTTTTTCAATCTATCTCCTCACACAAGTGCAACAAAAGCAAAAATAAACAAATTAAACTAGAAAGTTTACTCAAAATTGCTTTGGCAATTCTGGATATTTTGTGGTTCTGTATAAAATTTAGGATTATTTGTTCTAGTTTTATGAAAACATCATAGATATTTTCCATGCATATTTTATGAAAATGTCATGGGTAATGTCCACAAAGAGTCAGACATGACTAAGCAACTGAACTAACATGGGTATTTTGACAGGGATTACAATCTGTAGATTGTTTTAGGTAATATGGCCATTTTAACAATATTAATTCTTCCTAACCCAAGAGCATGAGATACCTTTCCATTTCTTTGAATCATCTTCAGTTTCCTTTACCAGTGTTTTATGGGTTTTAGCACATAGGTTTTTCACTTCCTTGGTCAAGTTTATTCCCAGATATTTTTTGATGCAATTTGAAATGGGATTTTATTTTACTCTCTCTTTCCCATATTTCACGGTAGTGTAAAAAAAAAAAAAAAATGCAACAGGTTTATGTGTGTTAATCTTGTATCCTGATACCTTGCTTAATTTATGAGTTCTAATAGTTTCATGTGTAATTTTTAAAAAGAAGATTCACACCAGTCATAAAGGCTATCCTCAAAAAGTCTTCAAATAATAAATGCTAGAGAGGGTGCAGACTCTGACACTCTTGATAGGCATGTAAAGTGGTACAGACATTATGGGAAATAGTATAGAGACTCCTTAAAAACTAAAATAGAGATACCATATAGTCCAGCAATTCTGTTCTTGGACATATATCCAGAAAAGGTGAAATTTTAATTTGAGAAAGATATATGCACCCCAGTGTTCATAAAAGAACTATTTACAATAGCCAAGACACAGAAACTACTTAATTGCCTGTCACTGGACAATTAATATAAGAAGCTATATATGTTGGAGATTGGCTTTTGCAGCAAATCTATGGACCTAGAGAAAATCATACTAAGTGAAGTAAGTCAGACAGAGAAACTCAAGTATTATATCATTTATATGTGGAATCTTATTTTTTTTATTTTTTTTAATAAAAATTAATCTACAAATAAAACAGAAACAGAATCACAGGCAGAAAACAAACTTATGACTACCAAAGAGGAAAAGGGTGGGAGGATGATAAATTAAGCATACGGGGTTAATAGATACTAGTTCAGTCCAGTTTCTCAGGCCTGTCCAACTCTTTGCAACCCCATGGATTGCAGCATGCCAAGCTTCCCTGTCCATCACCAACTCCTGGAGCTGGCTCACACTCATGTCCATCTAGTCAGTGATGCCATTCAACCATTTCATCCTCTGTTGTCCCCTTCTCCTCCTGCCTTAAATCTTTTCCAGCATCAGGGTCTTTTCCAATGCGTCAGTTCTTTGCATTAGGTGGCCAAAGTATTAGAGTTTAAGCATCAGTCTTTCCAATGAATATTCAGGACTGATTTCCTTTAAGATGGACTGGTTTGATCACCTTGCAGTCCAAGGGACTCGCAAGAGTCTTCTCCAACACCACAGTTCAAAAACATCGATTCTTTGATGCTCGGCTTTCTTTATGGTCCAACTCTCACATTTATACATGACTACTGGAAAAATCAAGCTTTAACTAGACGGACCTTTGTTGGCAAAGTAATGTCTCCACTTTTTAATATGCTGTCTAGATTGGTCATAGCTTTTCCTCCAAGGAGCAAGCATCTTTTAATTTCATCACTGCTGTCACCATCTGCAGTGATTTTGGAGCCCAAGAAAATAAACTCTGTCAATGTTTTCATTGTTTCCCCATCTATTTGCCATGAAGAAATGAGATCAGATGCCATGATCTTAGTTTTTTGTAATGGGTCAGATCATGAGCTCCTTGTTGCAAAATTCAGATTTAAATTGAAGAAAGCAGGGAAAACCACTAGATCATTCAGGTATGACTGAAATCAAATCCCTTATGATTATAAAGTGGAAGTGACAGATTAGGGATTAGATCTGATAGAGTGCCTGAAGAACTATGGACAGAGGTTTGTGATGTTGTACAGGAGGCAGTGATCAAGACCATCCCCAAGAAAAACAAATGCTAAAAGGCAAAATGGTTGTCTGAGGAGACCTTACAAATAGGTGAGAAAATGAGAAAGTGAAAGGCAAAGGAGAAAAGGAAAGATATACCCATCTGAATGCAGAGTTCCAAAGAATAGCAAAGAGAGATAGGAAAACTTTACTCAGTGATCAACTTAAAAAAAAAAAAAAAGAGGAAAACGATAGAATGAGGAAGACTAAAGATTTCTTTAAGAAAATTAGAGATACCAAGGGAATATTTCATGCAAAGATGGGCACAATACAGGACTGAAATGGTATGGACCTAACAGAAGCAGAAGATGTTAAGAAGAGGTGACAAGAATATGCAAAAGAACTATACATAAAAGATCTTCATGACCCAGATAACCACGATGGTGTGATCACTCACCTAGAGCCAGACATCCTGGAATGTGAAGTCAAGCGGGCCTTAGGAAGCATCACTACAAACAAAGCTACTGGAGGTGATGGAATTCCAGTTGAGCTATTTCAAATCCTAAAAGACAATGCTGTGAAACTGCTGCTCTCAATATGCCAGCAAATTTGGAATACTCAGCAGTGGCCACAGGACTGGAAAAGGTCAATTTTCATTCCAATCCCAAAGAAAGGCAATGCCAAATAATGTTCAAACTACCACACAATTGCACTCACCTCACATGCTAGCAAAATAATGCTCAAAATTCTCCAAGCCAGGCTTCAACAGTGCATGAACCAAGAACTTCCAGATGTTCAACCTGGATTTAGAAAAGGTAGAGGAAACAGAGATTAAATTGCCAACACCCATTGCATCATAGACAAAGCAAGAGAATTCCAGAAAAACATTTGCTTCTTCTTTATTCACTGTGTGCATCACATCAAACTGTGGAAAATTCTTCAAGAGATGGGAATACCAGACCACTTTATCTGCCTCCTGAGAAATCTGTATGAAGGTCAAGAAACAAAAGTTAGAACCAGATGTGGAACAGTGGACTGGTTCAAAATTGGGAAAGGAGTACTTCAGGGCTATAAATTTAACTTATTTGGAGAGTAAATCATGCAAAATGCTGGGCTGGATGAGTTGGAATCAAACAAAAGCTGGAATCAAGCTTGCTGGGAGAAATATCAATAACCTCAGATTTGAAGATGACACCACCTTTATGGCAGAAACAAAGAAGAACTAAAGAGCCTCTTAATGAAAGTGAAAGAGGAGAGTGGAAAATTTGGCTTAAAACAAATACTAAACTATACATAAAATAGATAAGCAACAGGATTTACTATATAATGCAGGGAATTATAGTCAATATTTTGTGAGAACCTACAATGAATGTATATAAATTATATATATATATATATATATATATGTGTGTGTGTGTGTGTGTGTGTGTGTGTGTGTATCACTTTTTTGTACACTTGAAACTAACACAATGTTGTAAGTCAACTTTCTGTACTGTACTTTCTGTGCTAATTTTTAAAAATAAAGAACTTTTTCTGCTTCTCCATTTGAATGCTACAAACTACCTGAAGAAATGAACTCTGTAAACCAACTGAACATTTTAATTTCACTTTAGTAATGGCAACAGTCAAGGTGCAGAAATCAAAACTTACTATGGAGAAAGCAAATGTTATTTGGGCAGCAGAACTCACTGACATGAAATCCGGTAGGAAATGGTGATTTGATATGTTCAGATTCTGATCATCTGGAACTATAGCTTTTGTTCAGCTGCTCAGTAGTGTTTGACTCCGCAACCCTATGGACTGAAACATGCCTGCAATCTTTCTTGTCCTTCACTGTCTCTTGGAGTCTGCACAAACTCATGTCCATTGAGCTGGTGATGCCATCCAACCATGTCATCCTCTGTCTTCCTCTTTTCCTCCTGCCCTCAGTCTTTCCCAGCATCATGGTCTTTTCCAATGAGTCAGTTCTTCACATCAGGTGGCCAAAGTATTGGAGCTTCAGCTCCAGCACCAGTCCTTCCAATAAATATTCAGGGTTGATTGCCTTTAGGAAAAGAATGAATGATACACATCTAATGAATTGTTTTAGAACTTCCCTATAGGAAGCTTCTAAGTTTGATTTGTGTTGGAGAAATTTTGATTAAAAAAGGAACATGTGCATGGTGTTATGAATATAGTACAAAAAGTGGCCTTCTTGGACCTCAAATCATGTAATTCTAGAAGACAACATAAGGAGAGTAATGTCTGGAGATATCCACCTAGAATTTCTAATCTCTCAGGCAATAAGCAATTTGATATTTTATATGAGACCCTTTACACCAGAAACAAAATGCCCTACCAAAAATTGGTGCTGCAAATTCTGTAAGCTTTAAGCACTGTGAGTGATTCCAAAGCAAAAGGAAACAACTAAATTGTGTACAGACAACATTTCATTCCCATGCAGTAGTGACATTAGCAGAGCTTATTTTAAACCAGGCCAAGGAGGGCTGAGAGGTATAGATTTTGGCTGCTTTCAGAAGGGGGCTAAAGGCATTTGTAGAAAATAATAACATGAAAATTCTGTGGACTTATATAGATTAAATCACAAATCAGTCTTTCTGGAAACATAAAGACAGTGAAAGGGGTCATCTTGTTATTGTTCAAAGGTATTATGGTACTCAAATGACTGAACTAATCATAAGTGAAGCAGAGAAGGAAGAATCTGACTCTCTAGCTTTTCCAGGCATCATTGGTCTAACCATGACTTAGACGTTTGACTCTGTTTGGAAAATTTAAGTGGATATGAAAAAATTGCCAGGCTTCAAAATCTTCATGGAAGCAAATTTAAAAACATAATTACCTTGGGTCCTGCAAAAAAAAAAAGGGGGGGGGGAATGCATTTGTCTATATTATCATTTGAAATAACAAGTATGTTCTCATGTGGTTTTCTTCTTCCTACTCCTGAAATGTGAATTGCAATCTTAAAGCCTTCAGTTATAAGTAATGTACTTCATATGTGATCTCCTGAAGCAAATAGTTTTTGTAGAAGGAGAAAGCTGGAATAATGGTCTGAAGAGCTTGAAAGATGACTTCTTTCAAATCATGGATTGGCCACTCACTAGGTTGTATCTTTAGTTAAGACTCCAAGCTTCAGTTTCATGATCTAAAAAATGGGATAAATTATACCTACTATACAGTATTGTAAAGATAAAATAAGACAATTAATGTACAGTGCTTTACCTGTAGTAAGTCTGCCTTTATTTTTCAGTCTTTCTATTTGAGAATCTAGGTAAAACCATGTTGTTGTTCAGTCACTCAGTCATGCCCAACTCTTTGCAGTCCAATGGACTGCAGCATGCCAGCCATGACAGATAGTAAATACATATTTTATTATCTAATATAGTCTATTTTTCTCAACCAGAAAAGTGTCTGACTGCTTCCATATTCTTCATCATAAAATTTAATTCCTTGGTGATGCAAAGCAGTAAAATCACTGTGTGATTACGACCATCAAAGTCTTGTGTGTGCTAAGTCACTTCAGTTGTTCTTTGTGAACCCATGGAGTGTAGCCCATCAAGCTCTTCTCCAGGCAATACTGGAGTGGGTTGCCATGCCCCCCTCCACATAATCTTCCCAACCTAGGGATCAAACCCACATGTCATGTCTCCTAAATCGGCAGGCTTGTTCTTTACCACTGAGCTACCTGGGAAGCCCTACCATTGAAGCCTTACTATTTATCATTCAAGTACTTTGAGTAACTTTTTATATTCTCATCTGATTCTCATGGTAAAACTAGCTTTATGCCTTTTTTTTTTGCTAAAGCAGGCAATAGAGCACAAAAACTTAAACAATCTGCTTATAGTTACACAGCTTATAAGTGGCAGCCCTGAAACTCAACCCCAAGCAGTCTGACTCAAGGGCCCATACTCTCAGAAACTATTACTTACAATGATGAATACACACTCAGTTCCTAGAATACTTTTGTTCCCAGTGAGAGAGACAATGTGTGCTGCCATCACTTGATAACAACTGCCCTCAGACCTCTCCTGCTCTCACACACACAAGTACAAAGTCATTTTCAATGATAAAGCTCACGCCTCATTTCATATGAGATTCTTTAGGAACTACCAGGAAAAGTGCTAGGATTTCACCTACTTCAGTACTGCATTGAAAGCTTATATACCTATTAAAGGAAAGCTACCTTCTGACTCCAAGAAACTTGTCTGTGTGTTGTGCCAGCATATCCAACTTTTTGTAAGCCCATGGACTTTAGGCCACCAGGCTCCTCTGTCCATGAAATTCTCCAAGCAAGAATACTGGAGTCTGTTGCCATTTCCTTCTCCACCAGAATCTTGTCTGGTATCTAACAAAGAAAACCTATCATTAGTCTCTTCCTCCATTTTTCACTTCATTGGTGGATTAGTAGATTAGTGATGCCATTGAGGGGAGAGTTATTCCTCTCACTGTCCACCAGCTAATTTCTTCATCCTTCAGACCCCCTCTTGATTCCCTTTCACAGACTCTTAAGCTACTCACTCACCCAGCCTGTAACTTTCAATACCATGAAATGGTAATGATGTCAGTTCCTAAATTTATACCTCCAACTGAGACAAGGTATTGACCCCTGCAATGATCAACACACATTTCAATCTTGACATGTCTTAAACTGAATTCCAGGTCCTCAACCTCAAAACCTGCCCCATCCTCAGTCTCTCTCATCTCAATTAGTGGCTCCTCTACTTTTAAGTTGGTCAGACCAAATGTCTGTCCAACAGACAAATGATCATGCCTCCTCTCTTTATCTCCTGCTCTCTTTAAAAATGTTCCATCCAAAACTAGAAAAAATGGTACTGATGAACCTAGTAGAAATGGATTTGTGGACATAGTAGGGTATGGTGAGGATGGGATGAACTGAGAAAATAGCATTTACCTATATGCTCTATCACTTGTGAAACAGTTAGTGGGAAGTTGCTAAATAGCACAGGGAGCTCAGTCTGGTGCTCTGTGATGACTTAGAAGGATGGGATGGGGGAAGGAATGGAGGCTCAGGAAGGAAGGGATATATATATAATTATGAGTGGGTCACATTGCTGTTTGGCAGAAACCAACACAAAATTGTAAAACAATTTTCCACCAATTAAAAAATATTTTTTTTTAAATTTCCATCCAATCCACCAGGAAATTCTATTAGCTGTACCTTCAAAGTCTAACCTGAATTTTACCACTTCTCAATACCATCCACATCCATACTACTATAATATTTCTCTGATTTTTGGGTATCTTGGCATCCCTCTTTGATCCTTTAAAACTTTTGTCACAACAGCAAGAGTGATCCTCTTATAAGTAAGATGATGTCTCTGTTCAGAACATTATGGCTCCTGGTTCTGACCAAGATAGTGTTTCAATGGCCTACAAGGCCCTACGTGGTCTGCCACTCACTACCTCTCTGACAAGTCCCCTAAATCTCTCTATTCCTTCTGGCCACATTGGCTTCCATGCAGCTCCTTGAACTCACCAGCTGTGTTCCTGCTTGCTCCAGGAGCTTGCACTTTCTCATCTCTGACCACAGCTATTTCTCTCATTTCTTTCAAGTTTTCAGGCATACTTTGCCCTCTCAAAAAGGCCCTTTCTCACCACACCATTAAAAATTGCAGATTCTTACTCTGTGCAGTTTTTCTCCTTTCACAGCTTTATTCTTCTCCATAGCACTTATATTGGAAGCAATCTACTACAAAATTAGCTTCTTTTGTTTGTCTGTGTCACTAAAGAAACAAGTCAAAAGAATTCAATATGGAAATCTTTCTTCAAAAGCTTGCTCGAATCTGGGAGGTATCAAAATCTCTTCCAAGAATAAGAAAGAAGAATGTTATAGGATTATTTCAGCATATTCCAAACAGAAAAATCAAGTTACAAGTCTGAATTATCTGAAGCCTGAAAGAAAAGAGGTTAGAAAACTTTTTACTCCTAAGAGCAAGCTGACTTTGCACTTTTATTTTTTAAAAATTTGGTGTGCTTTTGATATATTTTGTGTTCTCTTTTTGTTTTGTTTTTACTCCTAGTACACAATTACCCCCCTCAAGACAGCTATCTTTATTTAATTTTTTTCATTTATTTTTATTAGTGGGAGGCTAATTACTTTACAATATTGTAGTGGGTTTTGTCATACATTGACATGAATTAGCCATGGATTTACATGTATTCCCCATCCCGATCCCGCCTCCTGCCTCCATCTCTACCTGATCCCTCTGGGTCTTCCCAGTGCACCAGCCCCGAGCACTTGTCTCATGCATCCAACCTGGGCTGGTGATCTGTTTCACCATAGATAATATACATGTTTCAATGCTGTTCTCTTGAAACATCCCACCCTTGCCTTCTCCCACAGAGTCCAAAAGTCTGTTCTGTACATCTGTGTCTCTTTTTCTGTTTTGCATATAGGGTTATCATTACATCTTTCTAAATTCCATATATATGTGTTAGGATGCTGTAATGTTCTTTATCTTTCTGGCTTACTTCACTCTGTATAATGGGCTCCAGTTTCATCCATCTCATTAGAACTGATTCAAATGAATTCTTTTTAACAGCTGAGTAATATTTCATGGTGTATATGTACCACAGCTTCCTTATCCGTTCATCTGCTGATGGGCATCTAGGTTGCTTCCATGTCCTGGCTATTATAAACAGTGCTGCGATGAACATTTTCCTGCAGTTCAATTCCAGAAAAATAAATGACCCAATCAAAAAATGGGCCAAAGAACTAAACAGACATTTCTCCAAAGAAAACATACAGATAGCTGACAAACACATGAAAAGATGCTCAACATCACTCATTATCAGAGAAATGCAAATCAAAACCACAATGATGTACCATTACATGCCAGTCAGGATGGCTGCTATCCAAAAGTCTACAAGACAGCTGTCTTTAAACTGCGATAGCATACGTTAAACTTGCTTTGAAAATGGGGAAAATAAATTTTCTTAGCTTTTTGTTGGTGTTATATTGCCATCTAGTGATGAAAAACTATATGACTAGTACACAGCTAAAAGGCAAAATAACAGTAAAATCTCCACATGACTTTTCCTTTCCTTTCCTTTTTAAAATTTTATTGGAGTGCGGTTGGTTTACAATGTTATGTTAGTTTTATGTGTATAGAAAAAATGAATTAGCTATTTATATGCATATATCCATTTTTTTTTAAAGATTCTTTTCCCTTATAGGTTATTATAGAGTGTTAAGTAGGGTTACTGTGTTATGTGTCCCATATAGGTCATTATAGAGTATTAAATAGGGTTACTGTGTTATGCAGTAGGTTCTTAATAGTTACCTATTTTATATATAGTATTGTGTATATATCAATCCCTCGCCCATATCTCCTGGTATCCTTAAATTTGTTTTCTACATCTGTGATTGTGTTTTATAAATAAGTTCATTTGTACCCGTTTTTTAGATTCCACACATAAGTGCACATATAGGGCTTCCCAAGTGGTGCTGGTAACTAGCTCCTGCCTGCCAGTGCAGGAGACTTAAGAGACACAGGTTTGATCCCTGGGTTGGGAATATCCCTGGAGGAGAGCATGGCAACTCACTTCAGTTTTCTTGCCTGGAGAATTCCATGGACAGAGGACCCCAGTGGACTAAGTCCATAGGGTCATAGAGTTGGACATGACTGAAACCACTGCACTGCACATAAGTGATATTATATATTTTTCTTTGTCTGACTTACTTCACTGACTTTACTTCAGTCTCTAGGTTCATCCATGTCACTGCAAATGGCATTACCTCATTCTTTTTTATGGCTGAGTAATATCCCATTGTACTTTATCCATTCCTCTGTTGATGGACACTTAGACTCCTTCCATGTCCTGGCTATTGTAAATAGTGTTGCAATGAACATCGGGGTGCATGCGTCTTTTAAAATTATTATTTTTTCCAGATATATGGTCAAGAGTGGGATTGCTGGATCATATGGTAGTTCTAAAGCAAATATAAACAAATGGTACCTAATTAAACTTAAAAGATTTGCACAACAAAGGAAACCATAAACAAAACAAAAAGACAATCACAGAATTGGAGAAAATGTTTGCAAATGAAGTGACTGACAAGGGGTTAATCTCCAAAATAATCAGCATGTGCAGCTCACTATCAAAAAAAGAAAAAGAAAAAAAATGGACAAAAGTTCTAAATAGCTATTTCTCTAAAGAAGATATACAAACAACCAAAAAAGCACATGAAAAGACTCTCGACATCACTAATTATTAGAGAAATGCAAATAGAAACTATACTCACACTGGTCAGAATGGCCATCATCAAAAAATCTACAAACAATAAATGCTTGGGAGGTTGTGGAGAAAAGGGAACCCTCCTACACTGGTTGTGGGAATGTAAATAGGTACAAAAAGCTATGTGGAATGTAGAAAAGGATACAAATGCACTTACTTACAAGACAGAAGTGGAGTCAGAGATGTAGAAAACTAATCTACAGTTACTGGGGGACAAAGCAGGGAGGGATAAATTAGGAGACTGGGATTGATATATACACACTACTGATAGTGAACAATGTCAGAAACCTGATCTCCAAAGCAGATTTAGCTTCAGGATCACTCAGAACCAGGCTTGATCACTCAGAACTTTTGGGTGGCAGAAGTTTTATTACAGTGAAAAAGGACAGAGAAAGATTCTGACACAGACTTCAGAAGGACAGAGAGTGCTCACTCGCTAATCTTAGCAAGGGAGTTATATACTTTTTCAATTGGTTATTACTGTAAATCAAAAGAATGCCTCTAGGTTATGCACTTCTTACCAGACCCACTCCCACAATTTACATTTTAAGATAACAGGATTAGAGCTAACAATAGAAAGATCTTACCAGACCCACTCCCACAACATACACTTCAAAATGACAGGATTAGTCAAAAGGTTCTTAAGGAGAAACATGTCCTCAAGCAGAATACATTGTTGTTATATAAGCATTGGTACAGTGTGTGTGTGCTAGTTGCTCAGTTATGTCTTTGTGACCCCATGGACTGTAGCCCTCCAGGCTCCTTTGTCCATGGGATTCTCCAGGCAAGAATACTGGAGTGGGTTTGCCATTTCCTTCTCAGAGCTTAAGGAAAAACATATCCTTGAGCAAGATGAGTTATTTTGTTGTATAATCATTAACTCTGGGATTAAACAAAAAATGTTTGTCATTTTCTCCTCCAGAGTCCCAGACCCCTTTCTCCTCCTCAGAGACCCCAGACTACCTAAGAATTAACTCTCTCACTACTATAAAATAGTATAAAATAGATATATAAAATAGATAGTATAGCATAGGGAATTCTACTCAAATCTCCATAATGATCTGTATGGGAAAAGAATCTAAAAAAGAGTGAATATACGTATAACTGAGTAACTTAACTGTACAGCATAAGCTAACACAACATTGTAAATCAACTATATTTCAATAAAAATTAATTATAAAAAAACTACACATCCAGCTTATCAAGCTTTGCCTTGGACATCCCTTCCAGATAATCTGCTGAGTTAGAACTTCCTCCTGACCAAAGCTTGCCCCTGACATGTCCAATGGAAAATGATTTCTGTATTTGATAACTTCCCTGTACCAAATAAAAAGGGCTTTCCTAGTAGCTCAATTGATAAAGAATCCGCCTGCAATGCAGAAGACCCTGCTTCAATTCCTGGATTGGGAAGATCCTCTGGAGCAGGGATAGGCTACCCACTCCAGTATTCTTGGGCTTCCATGGTGGCTAAGCTGGTAAAGAATCTGCCTGCAATGCAGAAGACCTGGGTTCGATCCCTGGAGAAGGGAACAGCTACCCACTCCAGTATTCTGGCCTGGAGAATTCCATGGACTATATGGTCCATGGGGTCTGAAAGAATCAGACGTGACTTTCCCTTTCACTTTTTCCTGTGCCAAGTTGACAGCTTTTGCATGATTCATAAATCACTTTAATGGTACTCATGAAGAAAACACCCTATTTGGGAGATGTAATTCACTAACATCTCTTCTGGCTTCAGGGCGATCAGGGGATGCTTTGGTCAGGGACTTGAAACACTTTTCTATCCACTTCAAAGCAGAGAAACTGTTGAGACCAGTGTAGTTCCATTTATATACATGTGAACACAAATATTTATGCATATTTTTGGGATCAATGATAATCACAAAACACTCATATTACATAAAGTTATTCATCTTCTGATAAATTTACACTATTGCACTCAACTGACACTTAAGCCCCTGGAAATTACCAGCTTTTATGAATATTTTTTTCTGTCTAATAAGCCCAAACTGCTAGTTTATTTGCCTTTCATCTCTCACCACACTTATTTTATATAATAAATACATGTGATAATTTTATAATAAATATTTTAATTGGCTTATTCTAAAGATAACATATAAAGAAAAATCTGATACAGAAATTAGAATACATTCACTTAGTTGCTTTTATATGAACAAAAAGGGATTGGTATATACATATAAGATCATCTTGTTTGGTTAACATCTGGTGTGGATATATTTAGAGAATAAGGAGGTCTCCAGAGAGATGGAAGCATATTTACAAAATGAAACAGAGATGGTGGTACAAGCCTTGTAATCTAGCAATTTATTGCCACTGTGAAAAGCAAGGATATCCTTCATTTTTATTCAAGGGAGTTAAATGTGTTTCTCATGGGAAAGATTGTTACAGTTATGGATACTGTGTGCTACCTCAATCCATTCAGTTACTATAACAAAGTATCATAGACTGGTATTTATAAACAACAGACATTTATTTCCCAAAGTTCTGGAAGCTGGAGTTCAAGACACAAGCAGGTTCAGTGTCTGGGCTCTTGCCCACTTTCTGGTTCATACATGGCTATTTTCTTGCTGCGTCCTCACAAGGCAGAAGGGATAAGGGAGCTGTCTGGGGTCTCTTTATAGGGGCACCAATCCATTCATAACTGCTACATCCTTGTGACCTCATCACCCCACAAAGGCCCCACCTCCAAATACCATTACAATGGGCATTGGGATTTAACATATGAATTCCGGGGGGAGAGACACAAGCATTAGGTCTACAGCTTATGTAAACAACATATTCTTATAAGAAGGGACAGTAAGGTAAGGTGTTTATTGAAACTCCAAAAGCAGAGACTAAATCTTATCTATTTAAATAGCTCATTAGTAGATAATGAGTAATTAACTGATTTTATTTTGCCTTGTCTTGGTAGCAAAATTTTAAAATAAAGCTTAGAAAAGTGTCTGATATACCATAAACTACACACAAGTTGCACACAAGATGACTGAGTAGAAGGACATGTGCTTATCTGCTGCAAGAACTCCAAAATCACAACTCACTGCTGAACAACCATTGACAGGAGAATGTTGGATCCCCCCAAAAAAAGATACCCCACATCCAAAGGCAAAGGAGAAGCCCCAGCAAGATAGTAGAAGGGGTGAAATCACATTTAGAATCAAACCCCATATTTGGAGACAGCCTCAGAGAGTTCAAACAAAACCTACTGCACAGCAGGATCCAGACACCCCACAGAGACTGATCCAGGCCTGCCTGTGAGAGTTTGATTGTCTCCTGAGAAGGTACAGGTCAGCAGTGGCCTGCCAGAGGGGCAGGGGCTCTGGGTGCAACAAACCTGGGTCACACAGCATATGGCATAAGCCCCTTTTGGAAGAGGTTGCCATTAACCCCACCTTAGAACCACCAAGCAGACAACCAACTGCAGAACAATTATACCAAATAAATTCTTACACTGTTAAGAAAGTTCCAGGGCCAATAACAGATTTTCCAATCAGGGGATCTGGAAAAGGGACTGAGAACCCCCAGGGAAACTGACTTTGGAGGCAAGTGGGATTTGATTACAGAATTTCCATAGGACTGGGGAAATAGGCTCTTGGAGGGCACAAACAAAACCTTGTGTGTACCAGGATCCAGGAGAAAGGAGCAGTGACCCTACAAGAAACTGCCCCAGACTTGCCTGTGAGTGTCCAGGAGTCTCTGGCAGAGGCATGGGTCTGCGATGGCCTGCTGCAGGGTTGGGGGCACTGAATGCAGCAGTGCCTCTTTTGGAAGGAGGCCAACATCATCTTCATTAACTCCACCAAGGTTTGGTATCAGGTCAAACAACAGGGAGGGAACACAGCACTGCCCATAAACAGAAAATTGAATTAAAGATTTACTGAGCATGGCCCTGCTCAACACAGCAGGATCCAGTTTCCCCCACAGTCAGTCTCTCACATGGACCATGGCCTTGTCTAACTCAATGAAACTGCGAGCCATGCTGTGTAGGGCCAACAAAGACAGACGGGCTATGGTGGAGAGTTCTGACAAAATGCAGTCCACTGGAGAAGGAAATAGCAAACCACTTCAGTCTTCTTGCCTTGAGAACCCCATGAACAATACGAAAAGGCAAAAATACATGACACTGAAAGAAGAACGCCCTAGGTTGGTAGGTGCCCAATATGTTAATGGAGAAGAGTAGAGAAATAATTCCAGAAAGAATGAAGAGATGCAGCCAAAGCAAAAACAACACCCAGGTTGTTATATGACTGGTGATTGAATTAAAGTCCAATGCTGTAAAGAACAATATTGCACAGGAACCTGGTATGTTACGTCCAGGAATCAAGGTAAATCAGAAGTGGTCAAACATGAGATGGCAAGAGAGAACATCAACATTTTAGGAATCAGCCCTAAACTGGGCTGGAAGGGGTGAATTTAATTCAGATGACAATTACATCTACTACTGTGGGCAAGAATTTCTTATAGGAAATGGAATGGCCATCATAGTCAACAAAGGAGTCCAAAATGCAGTACTTGGATGCAATCTCAAAAATGACAGAATGATCTCTGTTCATTTCCAGGCAAACCGTTCAATAACACAGTAATCCAAGTCCATGCCCCAACAAGTAATGCTAAAGAAGCTGAAGTTAAAAGGTTCTATGAAGACTTGCAAGACTTTCTAGAACTAACACCAAAAAAAGATGTCCTTTTCATCATAGGGGACTGGAATGCAAAAGGAGGAAGTCAAGAGTTACATGGAGAAACAGACAAATTTGGTCTTGGAGTACAGAATGAAGCAGGGCAAAGGCTACCAGAATTTTGCCAAGAGAACACACTGGTCATAGCAAACACCCTCTTCCAACAACACAACAGAAAACTCTACCCATGAACATCACCAGATGACCAATACTGAATCAGATTGATTATTATTTTTCCAGCCAAAGATGGAGAAGGTATATGCAGTCAATTAAAACAAGACTGTGAGCTGACTGTGGCTCAGAACATGAATTCTTTATTGCAAAATTCAGACATAAATTGAAGAAAGTAGGGAAACCACTAGACTATACAGGTATGACCTAAATCAAATCCCTTATGATTATACAGTGGAAGTGACAAATGGATTCAAGGGATTATATCTGATAGAGTGTTTGAAGAACTATAGACAGAGGTTTGTGACACTGTACAGAAGGCAAGGATCAAGACCATCCCCATGGAAAAGAAATGCTAAAAGGCAAAATGATTGTCTAAGGAAGGCTTACAAATAGCTGAGAAAAGAAGAGATGCTAAAGGCAAAGGAGAAAAGGAAATATATACACATTTGAATGCAGAGTTCCAAAGAATAGCAAGGAGAGATAAGAAAGCCTTCCTCAGTGATCAATGCAAAGAAATAGAGAAAAGCAGTAGAATGGGAAAGCTTAGAGATCTCTTCAAGAAAATTAGAGATACCAAGGGAACATTCCATGCAAGGATGGTCACGATAAAGGAAAGAAATGGTATGGACCTAACAGAAGTAGAAGATTTTAAGAAGAGGTGGCAAGAATACACAGAAGAACTGTACAAAAAAAGATCTTCAAGACCCAGATAATCACAATGGTGTGATCACTCACCTAGAGCCAGACATCCTGGAATGTGAAATCAAGTGGACCTTAGAAAGCATCACTATGAACAAAGCTAGTGGACATGATGGAATTTGAATTAAGCAATTACAAATCCTTAAAAATGATGCTGTGAAAGTACTGCACTCAATACGCCAGCAAAGTTGGAAAACTCAGCAGTGGTCACAGGACTGGAAAAGGTCAGTTTTCATTCCAATCCCCAAAAAAGGCAATGCCAAATAATGTTCAAACACAATTACACTCACCTCATATGCTAGCAAAGTAATGCTCAAAATTCTCCAAGCCAGGCTTCAGCAGTATGTGAATCGAGTGCTTCCAGATGTTCAAACTAGATGTAGAAAAGGCAAAATAACCAGAGGTCAAATTGCTAACATCTGTTGCATCATAGAAAAGCAAGAGAGTTCCAGAAAAATATCTACTTCTGCTTTATTCATTACTCCAAAGCCTTTGACTGTGTGCATCACATCAAACTGTAGAAAATTCTTCAAGAGATGGGAATACCAGACCAACTTACTTGCCTCCTGAGAAATCTGTATGCAGGTCAAGAAGCAACAGTTAGAACCAGACATGGAACAGACTGGTTCCAAGTTGTGAAAGGAGTTCAACAAGGTTGTATATTGTCACCCTTCTTATTTAGCTTATATACAGAGTACATCATGAGAAACACTGGGCTGGATGAAGCACAAGCTGGAATCAAGATTGCCAGGAGAAATATCAATAACCTCAGATGACACCACCCTTATGGCAGAAAGCAAAGAACTAAAGAACCTCTTGATGAAAGTGAAAGAGGAGAGTGAAAAAGTTGCCTTAAAACTCAACTTTCAAAAACTTAAGATCATGGCATCTGATCCCATCACTTCATGGCAAATAGATGGGGAAACAATGGAAGCAGTGAGAGACTTTCTTTTCTTGGGCTCCAAAATCACTGCAGATCGTGACTGCAGCCATGAAATTAAAAGACACTTGCTCCTTGGAAGAAAAGCTATGCCCAAACTAGACAGCATATTAAAAAGCAGAGACATTATTTTGCCAACAAAGGTCCTTCTAGTCAAAGCTATGGTTTTTCTAGTAATCATGTATAAATGTGAGAGTTGGACCATAAAGAAAGCTGAGTGACAAAGAATTGATGCTTTTGAACTGTGGTGTTGGAGAAGACTCTTGAGAGTCCCTTGGACTGTAAGAAAATCAAACCAGTCCATAGTAAAGGAAGTCAGTCTTGAATATTCATTGGAAGGATTGATGCTGAAGCTGAAGGTGCAATATTTTGGCCACCTGATTAAAGAACTGACTCATTGGAAAAGACACTGATGCTGGGCAAGATTGAAGGCAGGAGCAGAAGGGGAAGACAGAGGATGAGATGGATGGATGGCATCACTAACTCGATGGATATGAGTTTGAGCAAGCTCCGTGAGTTGGTGATTGACAGTGAAGCCTGGTATGCTGCAGTCCACAGGGTTGCAAAAAGTCGGACATGACTGAGCAACTGAACTGAACTGATACCATAAACATTTAATAAATAATAGTGACTCACTAATCGAAGTTGTGCTATATATTTGAGCTGTTAGAGGCAAAAGTGGCTCAGACGGTAAAGGGTCTGTCTACAGTGAGGGAGACCCAGATACGATCCCTTGGTCAGGAAGATCCTCTGGAGAAGGAAATGGCAACCCACTCCAGTACTCTTGTTTGGAAAATCCCATGGACAGAGGAGCATGGTAGGCTACAGTCCATGGGTTCCAAAGAGTGGGACACGACTGAGCGACTTCACTTTCTTTTTCTTTAGGGCAGAAAGTGAAGAGGAAGAGAAAGCGAAGAAGTCGTTTTCATAGTAGGGGACTGGAATGCAAAAGTAGGAAGTCAAGAGATACGTGGAGTAACAGGCAAATTTGGCCTTGCAATACAAAATGAGGCAGACAAAGACTAACAGCGTTTTACCAAGAGAATACACTGATCATAGCAAACTCTGTCTCAGCAACTGGCAAATTCATGTTTTATATATCAGGTTTAAAAAAAAATGTAAGAGCAGCTAATGAATAAAGAGCCAGAACCGACACTGAAGTCCCAAAGATTTGTGACTTCTAACTACTGCACTACTGCCTCCAGTAAATAATATACCATGCACATCAGTTAATCAAATATTTCTTGAGAAACTATTATGCTACATTTTTTCATTTTAAAAATAGGGCACAGTGTCTGTATCAAGCTTACACTGGGAATAAGAATATAAACAAAAATTTAACGAAGCGTGATACATCCAATGAAAGAGTTATAAGGTTGTGAGAGCACAAAAATGTTCAGCAATTCAGGAAGTAAAGAGGAGGAGAGTAGGGCTGGCCTCACAGAATTTCAAAGCTGTGGACACTAATATGTGTTTGCACACATGAAAAATACATGTATTTAAGAGAAAGAACAGCTAAATGCAAATGTGTTATTAGCCTTTCAGAGACCTCTTGATGCCAACTTGCAAGGTCTGTTTGGCCTGCAGTTCTTTTGGAAGCCAAGAGGGTGTCACAGTGAAAGGTTGTTGCTGAACGATAAGACGCCAGGATTCTGGGCCTCCGGAGGAGACGAATTCAATCCGGGGCCAGAGACGAGGCTGGATCGCTCAGAGCTTTTGTGTAATAAAGTTTTATTAAAGTATAAAGGAGATAGAGAAAGCTTCTGACATAGGCATCAGAAGGGGGCAAAAGAGCACCCCCCTCCTAGTCTTTAGCTGTAAGTTATATAGTCATTCACAGTCTGTTAATGAAAAGAAAGGAATGTCTTAGAATTTAGAATGGCACCAGATAATTCATCCCTGGCCATAAAACGATTGACTTGAATCTTGTAGAAGGGCAGATTACCAAACAAATAGTTTCATTTACATAGATTAGGGTTAGTAATAGTAAGTAGGTTAGGCCCTTTGGCGAACCAACTTGAAAGATAGAGTCTGGGGTACATTAACATAGCTTAAGACAACATTTCCATAAGAAAAAAGAAATGTATTGGTTAACTCAAGGTTTGAGAGTAGTTAGCTTCAGGTGAAACCAGGTGTCATGGCAACACAGCATTTTAAGAGAAACCATCTTTTAAATTTGTATAGAGAAGGAAAAAAAGTATTTATAGTTTGTCTCCTCCTGCCGCTTAAGAGAGATAAAAATGTCTGGCACTTGCAGCCTGTTTCCTCCGTTTGGAGACCCCCTGGCCTTCCTGCCTGTTACCCTCTCATTCCCCCCTCTTCTTTTAGAAGAATTATGTTGCCTAGGGAAAGCGGGCATAGTTCTCATTCCATAACTGCTTCTGAGCTGACAAGGGGCATTGTCCCTAAATTGGTGAGGCAACATATTCTCCTAATCCTCATAGTGAGGATGTCTGATCAAGGGGCCCCAAATAGTGGTCCGAAGAAGCTGCAGTGATAGCAGGAGTTTGAGCAACCATTTGTAACTTAAAAGCTTTCATGTGACTAGAAACAAATCCAGTTACACAGTTACAGATGCAGGGAGCAAACAGCAAAAACAAAACAATCAGAATTATTGTAATTAAGATAGTTTTCCACCATGGGGAACTAGTTAACATCTTCCAAAGTGAGGCGATTGAGGCTTCAGGAGTATCCATGGCCCCAATCATCTTGTTCATGTGTTTAGTGAAGTGAGTAACATTAGTGCTTGAAAGGTCGGGGCATGCCCCCGGGAAAGTGCTGCAAGGCAAATTCCGGAGGCTGGCTAAACTTCCAGGGGCTGGTCCCCTGCAGCCTGGTCCAATCAGGTACCAACTTAGAGCCCTCGGACACTGACCACCGCTGTAGCCCGCGCTTTCTTCCTTATATGAAAAGACCTGGCCTGGACACCCGGCCCGGACTATAAAACCCCTCCCCACCCCTCATACCTTGCAGACTCCCTTTGTCTCCTCACTCACCAGCCCCCGGGAGTTCTGCGCGAGAGCGACGCTTAATAAAAGGCCTTTACCACCGGTCCTTAGAGGCGGCTTTTTTTTTCTCCCGCGGCGTTTTCTAACAGTGCTCATATCAGGTATATATGTACAGCATTGGATATGAATGATGGCACAAGTTCCTCCTTGTGCAGCTGTCAGAATATCTAAAGCCAATCTGTTTTGTAAACCCACCTTTCTAATTTGTGCTTGTTCAGCATTAAGAACTGAAATCGCTTTTTGAGAATCTTGTAATGCCTGTTGAGTAAAATTAGTCAAAGCATCCACTCGAAGCATAACATCTGCAGTTCCCAAAGAGGGGACAAACACTGCAGCCAAATAATCATACCAGTGAAATACAGACCTTGCCCACCGAGTTTTAAGGTGGGGTAAATTAGCAGGTTTTTCTGGAAGCTCTGAAAATATAAAGCCATGAGTAAAGGCTAGACCCAGGGTGCATCTCCCTATCCAGCCAGGGGGAAGCCAAGCCCATAGGTAAAAGCCACATATCCAATAAGTCCCATTTGGAGCAAGCCAGCGTGACTGAGATATCCAGTCCCAATTAGTGCCTGGCCAGACAAAGGGAGATCCTGAACTGGGGTTGGAAAACACGGGAATGATTATGTTACATATTTCCTGAGGCAAAAATCCCAATTGTTTCCAATCATTGTAATTAAGTTGTTGGCTAACTTTGGGGGATGGCTCTGTTTGTTCCCAGCATATAGGGGCAGTAGATATTAGATGTCCTTTTTCAGGAGTTAGCCATATAACCTCATCCCATATTTGATAAACATCAGGTAAAAAACCATCAGATCTAGACCTATTTGTCTTATGTGTAGCAAAATAGTCATTAAACTGAGACAGTGTATAATCAGAATTAAAAGTCACGTTATGTCCATAGTTAAGGTACAAAGTATTGCACCAGTCCATTCTAAGGTTGTTAGATGTCATCAGATGAAGAAGAGGCATCACCTGTGATTGTTGTCAAAGGTATTCGCAGACCTGGAGAAAGTCTTTTCCTTGAAGTGGAGATGTCCACCACGGGAATCCTTCCACTGATGAAGAGGGGAGTGCTCCGCAGACCCAGCAGTTAGACTGATTGTGGAATGCAGCATAGGAGTGAGCCCAGGACAGGAAAGCATTGTCTTGAGGATCAAGCGGCAGACTCAGGATTTCTGGAGTCAGCAGAAGTAGGCTCACATAGATTATCAGGCCCATCTGAAACATATAAAGTCAGAGCATAGAAAGTAAAAACATAAAATGACATCACTTAGTTCTGGTCAGGGTGCCATTGTTAGGGGAAGCACACTGATTGAAACCGCCCACCCTGGCCAGGCACCATAGTAACCATTTGCATGAGTTGTTTTATGGCAGGAGATCCTGATAAGGAATACAGAACTAATAGGCCACCACCAGCCGGAAGATCGAGAGGAGACACTACCTGTCCGTCCACTTCCCAGAATCCCTCTTGCTAGCATCCATCTTGGCTGAGCGATGCGTGCGCCACCAGGAAAGACTCTGAATTAGAATGATTGGCCAAAGACCACCTGGAAACTAATCCCATCACCATAAAACCCAAGACTGCGAGCCACGCGGCAGAGCAGTTCTCCTGGGTTCCCTTACCTACTGCTCTCCACCCGGGTGCCCTTTCCCAATAAAATCTCTTGCTTTGTCAGCATGTGTCTCCTCGGACAATTCATTTCCGAGTGTTAGACAAGAGCCCAGTTTCGGGCCCTGGAAGGGGTCCCCCTTCCTGCAACACCATCTCTTGACTCGAGTGTGATGTACCCATGAATCAATTCCTGGCACTTTGACAGCTGTGGGAGAAGAAAGAATGACCTGGTAAGGGCCTTCCCAGAGGGGCTCAAGGGATGGGCCCCCAGATCCCAATGTTTTTATGAGGACCTCAGTTCCTGGCTCAAATAGAGTCTTTCTGGATTCAGGGGCTGGAGTCGTCTGCCAGAGTTCTGTTAATGCCTGTTGAAAAGCTGAGAGCTGAGTTACATAATTAGTTAACTCCAAGGCTTCAGGATCTATAACAATGTCTGTGCGTAAGAAAGGCCTTCCATAAATACATTCAAAGGGGGACAGTCCTTCCTTTTTTGGGGCAGTTGGAGCCCTCATTAAAGCTATGGATAGGACTTTAATCCAGTTGTCCTGCGTTTCTTGAGTTAATTTGCACAGATGTCTTTTGATAATGTCATTAGCTTTTTCAACCTTTCCTGAGGATTGGGGTCTCCAGGAACAGTGTAAGTGATTCTCTATTCCTAGAGCTTTAGACACACCCTGAGTTATAGCAGTTTTAAAGGCGGAGCCATTGTCACTCTGAAGGCTCCGTGGCAGCCCAAACCTGGGGATAATTTCATGGATTAAAATCTTTATAACCTCCTTAGCTCATTCACCACGACAGGGGAAAGCCTCAATCCATCCAGTAAAAGTATCCACCCAAACTTGTAAGCAAGAATATCCATTAGCTTTTGGCATATGAGTAAAATCAATTTCCCAGTCCTCTCCAGGATACTTTCCTTTTCATTGTAATCCAGATTTTGCTAGCTTTTCAGTCTTTGGGTTATTTTTCTGACAAACCTCACACCGTTTGATAATGTTCTTTAAAGTTTTCATTACATTTTTACCTTCAAACAGATGAGAAGCCATCTGGTAAGTACTTTCTACACCCAAATGAAAACTCTGATGCAATCCCTTAAGAATTTTCCACTGAGCACTTTCAGGAATTATTAATCGTCCATCCTCGGACTGTAACCATCCTTTATCAGTAATCTTTGCTCCTCTTTTCTCATATCTTTTTAATTCTTCCTCAGTATATTGTGGTTTTTCCTGTTCCACAGGACCAGTCCAGATCAAAGGCGTCTGTAGGGAGGGGGTTTCATAAAGTGCCGCTTTTTTTGGTTTGAGAGTCAGCTAGCAGGTTACCGGAGGCTACTTTACTCCCATCCCTGCTGTGCCCTTTGCAATGCATAACCACTACTTCTTTAGGATAATAGATAGCAGTTAAAAGTCTCTCAATCTCTCTGAAATGCTTAATAGGTTCTCCTGTTGCTGGTTTAAACTGTCTTTCTTTCCATATTGCAGCATGAGCGTGTATAGTTAAATAAGCATACTTAGAATCCGTGTAGATATTTACCCGTTGCCCTTTTCTTAACTCTAGAGCTCGGGTCATAGCCACAAGCTCCACTAACTGGGCACTGGTTTCCTGGGGGAGAGATTTTGCTTCTAAAACCTGTTCAGCAGTCACCACAGCATAACCTGCTTTACGCTTTCCATCCCGAACAAAAGAACTGCCATCTGTAAATATTTCCATGTCAGGATTGTCTAATGGGGTATCCATTAGCTCCTCCTGAGCTGCATAGTTTAAAGTTAGGAATTGAGAACAATCGTGATCAGGTGTTTCATTTTCCCTCTCGGGAAGGAAAGTAGCAGGATTTAAATTTTCACAAACTTTAAGCTTAGTTACTGGTCCTTCTAACAATGACTGATATTTAAGAAGCCTACTGTCTGTCATCCAAATATTAACCTTAGAATTTAAGATTCCACTCACATCATGAGAAGTCAGTACAGTAAGGTTTCGTCCATTAATTATTTTTAAAGCTTCAGGTGCTAATAAAGCAGTGGCCCCAATTACTCTTAGGCAGTGGGGCCACCCACGTGCAATTACATCTAATTCTTTGCTTAGATAAGCAATAGGTTACTCGTGAGGCCCTCGGGGTTGTGTCATAACTCCCAAGACCACACCTTTTCTTTCAGTGACAAACAAGTTAAATTCTGACCCTGTGGGCAAACTCAAAGCGGGAGCTTGCAGGAGAGCAGTCTGAAGAACCTTAAAAGCCTTTTGAGTATCTGGAGACCAAACCAGTTTGTCGGTTAGGGCCTGCTGAGTTTCAGCTATAAGTTTATATAAAGGCCGGGCAAGTTCCCCATAGCCCGGAATCCAAATATGACAGTAGCCTGTGATTCCCAAAAATCCTCTCAGTTGTCTTAAAGTCATAGGTAGGGGATGGTTTAGGATAGGTTTAATTCTCTCAGGGCCTATGGCCCTAGTCCCTTCTAATATGATTAGGCCCAGATATCTAACAGATTGTTGACAAAGCTGAGCCTTCTCTCTGATGCCTTGTAACCGCAGCCTGCCAGAAAGTTTAAGAAATCTTCTGAGGCTCGTGAACAAGCTTCCTCTGTCTCAGGACAGAGCAAAATATCATCTATATATTGTAACACCACCGCTATAGAGCTATTAAAGTTTTGTAGATCCCGTGACAAACTTTGTCCAAATAAGTGAGGACTGTCACGAAATCCCTGGGGCAAAACTGTCCAGGTTAACTGAGAAGCTGGCTGCGCGGGGTCTTCAAAGGCAAATAGAAATTGACTTTTCTCCGCCAAAGGCACTGAGTAGAAGGCATCTTTCAAATCAATTACTGAGAAATATTTGTCTCATTAAGGAATTTCAGACAATAGAATATAAGGATTAGGCACTACGGGGTATAAAGGAAACACAGCCTCATTTATTATTCGTAAATCTTGAGCTAGTCTCCATTTATCATTTGATTTCTTTATACCCAAAATAGGAGTGTTGCATGGACAGTTACAGGGAATTAATAGTCCATGCTCCTTTAAATTCTCAATGATGGGTTTTAACCCTTCCTTAACCTCAGGTTTCAGTGGATATTGCTTCTTATGTGGGAATAAGTGTGGGTCTTTGAGCTTGACAACTACAGGAATAGCATTTTGTGCTCGACCCACAGATTTTTCATCAGCCCATACTCTAGGATTCACATTTTGTTCAATTAAAGGGAAAGAAAGGGAGGGCTCCATATTCATGAAAACAGAGGCATGGACCTTGCTCAGTATATCCCTCCCCAAAAGGGGTGAGGGTGATTCTGGCACTATAAGAAATTCGTGTGAAAATAGCACAGAATCCCAGTTGCAAGATAGAGAATAACTGAAATAATACCTTTTGGCTCGTCCAGACAGTCCCATTATGGAAGCGGATTGGAAAGAAAGTGGGCCAGGGGCTTCAGTAAGCACGGAGTAAGTTGCCCCAGTATCTAAAAGGATATTGACGGATTGGCCTCCCACTGTTATCAATACCGGGGTTCCTCAGGTGTAATTAGGATGGGAGCTTGTGTGGGGACCCCCAGGCACCTTCATCCTGATTGTCTTGAGAGTCAGACCCTTGAGACCTATGCCTCTGGGGACAGTCTCTCCTCCAATGTGGTTCCTTGCAGACCGGACATGGAGCCGGGGCGGCTTAGATGCCTGAGGGCAATCCCGCTTGAGATGCCCCTCCTTTCCACAGCAATAGCAAGCCCATCCCTTTTCACCTGGGTCCCTCTGGGCATTTTTCTCAGGCTGTTTAAGAATGGTTTTCATAGCCATTGCGAGGGCTTCCGCCTTTTCCTTCATCTTTCTCTGCCTTTCTTTCTTTTCCTCATATTCCCTACCATAATAGACTGTCTGAGCCAGTTGTAACAGATTATCTAAAGACTGATTTGGTCCATACGCCCGTTTTGATAACTTACGGCGAATATTTGGAGTGAGAAATCTATCCTTTAAGATCACTTTTCCCTCTTCACTTTCAGGATCAATCTCAGTGAATCTGCGAAGGGCTTCTCTCAGTCTGTCTAGGAATTTACCAGGAGCTTCCTTCTCCTCCTGTTCTATGTCTGCCAGTTTGCCATAGTTTAAAGACTTAGAACGCGCCTGCCTGAGTCCTTCAAGAATACATCTGACAAAATGACTCTGATCCCATCTTCCTTTAGCAGTGTTATAGTCCCAGTCTGGTTCTGTAGCTGGGACTGCCTGACTCCCAGTGGGGAGGGCATTTATCTCGTCCTCCCTCTTTCCTACTGATTCATTACCAAGCCATTCATCTCCATAAGCAACCGCTTTTCCCAAAACTCGAGCTTTTGAGTCAGGAGTCAACGTTTGTCCCAAGATATATATCACATCCTTCCAAGTAAGGTCATAATGCGGAGTAATACCTTTAAAAGCTCTAATATACTTTTCTGGGTCCTCTAAATAGTCTCCCAGATCCTCCTTAATTCTTTGTATCTCTTGATAAGAAAAAGGCTTATTAACTCTCATAGACTGATAATTTCTCCCAGTGGGTACTTCATGAAGAGGCAACAGCATGAGTGGCTGTCCCTCAGTCTCTCTGGCTGCTCTGCGCATGTCCCAGGGATAGATTGGAGAAACCTGCTTTTCTTTATCTCTTACTTCAGTGGTCTGAGTTTCTACTGAAACCAGAGTAGTCTGAAGTCGTACTGAGACAGGAATTGTTTGGACCTCTACGTGAGCGGTTCGAGTCTCAATTTGGGTTCCCACTGAGACCGAGGCAGTTTTAATCTCAGTTGGTGTTTCCACTGAGACCAAAGCAGTTTGAACCTCAGCTTGAAGCCCCGGATATGGGGGCAAAGTAGGAGGACAGGGGGGAGCTGAAGGTTTCACACCCAAATCTACACCCTTAGGACATAAGTTTGGCATATTTCACAGAGAGAAAAAGGGCAACACATACACTACTTCTACCCATTTCCCTTGTTTTTTACAGAACCGGTCTAATTGTAAAACAGTATTATACTTAAGAGACCCTCCAACTGGCCACCGTTTGCTGTCCTCCAGTGGGTACCACAGCCATGCAGTATCACATAGGAAGACCAGGTGTGTTCTTTAAGCTCTGGGGATCAAATCTATCCCAGTTTTTCAGGATACAGTTCAAAGGAGTGAGGCTGGAACTGTTAGCTCCCATCTGTAAGAGAGAAAAAAAGTGACCAGCACCATTTTTCTACCAGAGGCGTCCCTCCCTGCTCTAGATGGGGGTGTAGACGGACGTTACACCAAAAGCTTTTCCTTCCTGGTCGGATTTAGTCTGTTCCTTACCGACCCAGGCGTCAGACTCGTCCCTCCCGGTTCTATCACCGAGACGGGGTGGGGAGGCACCAGGGGTAGACCTGATGGCTTCCCTGACTGACGTCCAGCTCTTCACCTTGCTTGCCTCTGATGCCACTCGGGGTGCAATCAGAGTAACCTTCCAGAATGCCTCCCAAACTAAGACCTCTGGGGGAAACATTCATCACCTGAGTGCCTGTACACGACCCTGAGTGTATTCCTGACCACAATAAGACCTGTACGAAGTTAAAACTGACATGTTCTTTGCAAGCATCACCACACTGGTATAAGAGCCTCCTCTGGTCCACTAAGAGCCAGTGTTAGCAAAGGAAAAAAACCATTGCAGTTCCAATCCGAGTAACCTTTAACCTCAGAGATGCTCTTGGAGTTAGAGCTCCATCTAGCTTCCAACTTTCCATGCCTAAAGAGGCTAGGCGCTTCCTGACTACCAATCCCAGTTTGAGACCTAGGCCACAGTAGAGTAGAAACATAGATCACAAGCCCCTTGAAAGTCTATGATCCAATAGATAAGGTTAGTACTTCTAATTCCCAAGGAGTTATGAAATGGTCAAAGAGACCGAAAAGTTTGACCGAGAAGGGAGAGTTCAGTCCACACGCTTTGCCCATTTCTGGTCGGTTCCTGAGGGAGACATTGGTTGCATCTTGGCAGTGGCAGGTCGGTATAAACCCCTGACAGGTTTCTGCCATAAGCCTTATGAGGTTGCCGCAGAACCGCAGAACAGGGCTCCTCACTTGCTTCACGCAGGGCGTGTCATTCATTCACACAAGCACACCGTAGAGTTAGTAAAGTACAGCGGAAAATGTGTTCACTCGGAGAACAAAGAACTAGAGCTCCAAGCATCCTTACCTTGTCCTGAAGGATCCCGGGTGAGCCCCCAAGATGAAAGGTTGTTGCTGAACGATAAGACGCCGGGATTCTTGGCCTCTGGAGGAGACGAATTCAATCCGGGACCAGAGACGAGGCTGGATCACTCAGAGCTTTTGTGTAATAAAGTTTTATTAAAGTATAAAGGAGATAGAGAAAGCTTCTGACATAGGCATCAGAAGCGGGCAAAAGAGCACCCCCTCCTAGTCTTTAGCTGTATGTTATATAGTCACTCACCGTCTGTTAATGAAAAGAAAGGAATGTCTTAGAATTTAGAATGGCACCAGATAATTCATCCCTGGCCATAAAACGATTGACTTGAATCTTGTAGAAGGGCAGATTACCAAACGAATAGTTTTGTTTACATAGGTTAGGGAACAATATCTGAGTAAGTAGGTTAGGCCCTTTGGCGAACCAACTTGAAAGATAGAGTCTGGGGTACATTAACATAGCTTAAGACAACATTTCCATAAGAAAAAAGAAATGTATTGGTTAACTCAAGGTTTGAAAGTAGTTAGCTTCAGGTGAAACCAGGTGTCATGGCAACACAGCATTTTAAGAGAAACCTCCTTTTAAATTTGTATAGAGAAGAAAAAATATACCGCTGGTTTGTTTCCTCCTGCCACTTAAGAGAGATAAAAACGTCTGGCACTTGCAGCCTATTTCCTCTGTTTGGAGACCCCTGGCCTTCCTGCCTGTTACCCTGTCAACAGTGAATCCCAAATCAGTGAGAAATGAAACTGAAAAGTTTTTAGAACAAATTCATTTTACTTTCTAAAAAGTATGCTTTTTCTTATCATTTATATGCCATATTTTATTAAGTGAACTAACAAAAAGGTAATGAATATAGCTTAAAATATGATAAAAATACTGACTTTGAAATTTTGCATATGAACTTACACCATGGGCAGGACAATAGGCTCCCTTGAACAAAGTAGGCATGACAGAGAAGCAAGGATGATGAGTTATGAAGATATTTTTACTTTATAAACAGATACAAGGGATTCTCTATTTATTATTTCCTCAGACTGATGTATCCTTATTTCTTACAGAAAAATAGTGTTATAGATCTTATTACAAAAACCACACATACTGAGATGTACTTGAAAAGATACACAAAGTTATTTCATTCTTTCACCAAGTTGTAGACCCTTGGTGAAACTTCCTCTCTAGAAGGAAAGACAGAACACACCTTTGCATCATTCATGAAAAAAAAACATAACCCACAAGAGACAAAGTACAGACCAGAAGTCAGTCTTTTAAGAGATCAGCCAAAAAATCTTAAGCGATTTTAAAATTTTAATCTTGAGTGCCCCAGAAATATGCAGGTGTGAGTTTGTCAGCATCAAATGCGGTTGATCATGTGGTAAAAGCAGTTTTCTTATGGCATCCTAGCCATAAAAAGCTGCCATTGCCCTTCTAAGATACACAGAAAATTTTCACCTTATAATAAGTGAGCACTGTACTTAGAAAAAAAAAAAAAAAAAACCTTCTTTTCAACTTTATCCTAGCCTACAAATCTAACTTAAAAACTTCCAGATGTTCAAGCTGGATTTAGAAAAGGCAGAGAAACAAGAGATCAAATCGCCGACATCCACTGGATCATCTAAAAAGCAAGAGAGTTCCAGAGAAACGCCTACTTCTTTTTTATTAACTACGCCAAAGCCTTTGACTCTGTGGATCATAACAAACTCTGGAAAAGTAGGGAAAGCGGCCAGTGAATAGTGGACACCCAGCAATATATTTTTCTCCATCATTTCCTTAATTCCCATTACTCCATACTCAGGCATTTTGATAAGTTTAAGATGCTCTTTACTTGATGACACAGTCAAATAACTCATTCAAATATTTGCTTTTAGTATGTTTCTAGATATTTCTCCTATAGGAGAAATCGGCAAGGGAAATAAAGCCAAAATAAACTAATGGGACTCCACCAAACTAGAAAGCTTCTGCACAGCAAAGGAAACCATCAATAAAAAAAGACAGCCTACCAAATGGGAGAAGATATTTGCAAGTGATATATCTGATGTGTTAGTATATAAAATATATATTTACACATACATAATACATATATCACTATAAAATTTTATATATAAAATACATAAAGAATTCATACAACAGAAGAACAAAAGTCATCAGAAAATCTGATAGACAACTTTCCAAAGAAGACATGAAGATAGCCAACTGACACATGAAAAAGTGTTCTCACACCACGAATTATTAGGAAAATGCAAATTAAAACCACAATGAGATATCACCTTACACTTGTCAGAATAGCTGTCATCAAAAAGATGAAAAATAGCAAATGTTAATGAGGAGGTGGAGAAAAAGGAACACTCATACACTATTAGTGGAAATGTAAATTGATGAGGCTGCTATGGAAAATAATATGGATGTTCCTCAAAAAGCTAAAAGTAGAGTTGATGGAAAGATGGCAGATGAGCAAGATTGGGAGATAAACTTCCTCCCCACAAATACATCAGAAATACATCTGCATGTGGAACAACTCCAACAGAACACCTTTTGAATGCTGAATGAAACCCAGATTTTCAAAAAGTAATCTTTGTTATATTGCATTTTTCCCATGTTTTTGATTTTGTACTTTTGCTAATCTAGTTTTAAGTATTCATGTTCACTTATGGGTTTGTTTATTGACTTGATTGCTCTCTTTTTTGATTCTTATTTTTAATTCTTTCTTTTTCTCTTTTTACTCTTTGTAAATGTGTAAGTTTCCTTGGCTGATCTTGGCTGTTAAGTGTTGCTTTTACCATTAGTCTTGGAGTCTTGTCTTCTGTGCTGTGTGGACTATGAAATCTTGGTGCTACAGTAAGGAGGTGGGCCTGAACTTCCAAAGAGGGAGACCTAAGTCCAGGACTTTGTACCACCAGAGACCTCCTGCCCCATGGAGCATTAATCAGTGAGAGCTTTCGCAAAGGCCTCCATCACAATTCTAAGGCTAGATTCAATCCAAAGAACAGCAAGCTCCAGTGCCAGATGCCTCATGCCAAACTTTCAGTAAAACAAGAATGCAATCCTGTTAGCAGACAGTCTGCCCATAAGAATACCAAGCCCCTAGAAACCCCCAAACTCACTACTAGACATGGCACTGCCCTTCAGAAAGACAAGATATAGCTCCATCCGCAAGAACACAGGCACAAGTCCCCCCAACCAGAAAAGCCTAACAGGGTCCAACCCCACCCATGGAGGGAAGACACCACAAATAAGGGGAACTACAGTCTTTGAGCCGGCAGAAAGGAGATGACAAACATAGTAAATTAAACAAAACAAAAAGACAAAGAAACATGCAGCAGATGAAGGAACATGGTAACACCCACAAGACCAAACAAATGAAGGAGAAGCAGGCAGCCTACCTGAAAAATAACTCAGGGTAAGAATAGTAAAGATGATCCAAAATCTAAGAAATAAAAGAGAGACACAAAGGGAATGGAGGCATGGATCAAGAAGATACATGAAATATTTAACAAGGACCTAGAATAAACAAAGAACAGACAATCAGCAACAAACAACAGAATGAGACAAAGGATGTACTACAGGAAACCAGTAACATAATAACTGAAGCAGAAAAACAGATATGTGAACTGGGGTGGAAATAGTTGAAGCAGAGTAGAATTAAAAAAAAAAAAAAAAAGGATGAAAAGAAATGAAGACAGCCTCAGAGGCTCTTGGGACTACATTAAGTGCACCAACATCCAAATTATAAGGGTTACAGAAGAAGAAGGAAAAAAGAAAGGGTATGAGAAAATACTTGTTGAGATTATAGTCAAAAAAATCCTCTAACATGGGGAAGGAAATAGCCTCCCAAGTCCAGACAGACAAAGAGATCCATAAAAAAATAAACCCAAAGAGAAATATGCCAATCAAACATATTAATTGAAACATATTATTCAGAAACATATTAATCAAACTAACAAACACAAAGAAAAATATTAAAAGGAGCAAAGAAAAAGCAACAAATAATATACAGGGGGGTCCCCATAAGACTAACAGCTGATCTTTCAACAGAAATTTGGCAGGCCAGAAGGGAGTAACAGGATATACTTAAAGTGATGAAAGGGAAAAAACCTACAACCAAGATTACTCTATCCAGCAAGGATCTCATTCAGATTCAAAGGAGAAATCAAAAACTTTACAGATAAGCAAAAGTCAGGAGAATTCAGCACAATCAAACCAGTCTTACAACAAATGCTAAAGGAACTTCTCTAGAAAACGAAACATAAGAGAAAGAAAAGGCCTACAGAAACAAACCTAAAACAATGAAGTAAATGTTAATAGCATCATATATATCAATAATTACCTTAAATGTAAATGGATTTAAAGATCCAACCAAAAGAAGTAGATTGGGTGAAAGGCCATAAAAACAAGACCCCTATATCTGCTGTCTACAAGAGACCTACTTCATAACTAGAGATATATACAGATTGAAAGTGAGGGGATGGAAAAAGATATTCCATGCAAATTGAAATCAAAATAAAGCAGAGGTAGCAATACTCATATCAGATAAAATAGACTCTAAAATAAAGACCATTTCAAGAAACAGTGAAGGACTACATAACAATTAAGTGATCAATCCAAGAAGAAGATATAACAATTATAAATATACATGCACCCAACATAGGAGCATCTCAATACCTAAGGCAAATGCCAACAGTTCCTAAAAGTGACTCAGAAGTAGCACAATAATGGTGAGGGATTTAACACTCCAATCACATCAATGGACAGATCATCCAGACAAATTGAAATTATTTCAAGCATCATTTCTGACCACAGTGCTATAAAATTAGATGTCAAATACAGGAAAATGCCTATAAAAAACACAGACACATGGAGGCTAAACAATATGCTCTGAATATCCAAAGGGTCACTGAAGAAATCAAAGAGGAAATTAAAAAAAAAAAATACCTAGAAACAAATGACAATGAAAACACAACTAAAAACCTATGGGATGCAATAAAAGCGGTGGTAAGAGGGAAGTTTATAGCAATACAAGCCTACCTTAAGAAACAAGAGAAATATCAAATAACCTAAACTTACACATAAAGCAACTAGAAAAAGAAGAACCAAAAACTCCAAAATTAGTAGAAGGAAAGAAATCCTAAAGATCAGAGCAGAAGTAAATGAAATGAAGACAATAGCAAAGATCAATAAAACTAAAACTTGTTCTTTGAGAAAATAAACAAATTTGACAAACCATTAGCCAGACTCGTCCAGAAAAAAACTGAGAAGACTCAAATCAATAAAATTAGAAAAGAAAAAGAAGTGACAACAGACAATTCAGAAATGCAAAGGATCATAAGAGACTACTAAGAGCAACTATGCCAATAAAATAGATGACCTGGAAGAATTGGAAAAATTCTTAGGAAAGTATAATCTTTTAAAACTGAATGAGAAAGAAGTTGAAAATTTGAACAGACCAATCACAAGCAGGGACATCAAACCTGTGATCAAAAACCTTCCACAAACAAAAGCCCATGGCCAGATGGCTTCACAGGTGAATTCTGGCAAAAGAGCTAATACTTATCTTTCTCAAACTCTTCCAGAAAATTGCAGAGGAAGGAACACTTCCAAACTCATTATATGAGGCCAACATCACCCTGACACAGAAATCAGACAAAGATATCACAAAAAAAAAAAAACACACACACACACAAAATTACAAGCCAATGTCACTGATGAACATAGATGGAAAAATCCTCAACAAAATTCTAACAAACAGAATCCATGATCAAGTGGGCTATATCCCTGGGATGCAAGGTTAGGTTGCTTGCATGTCCTAGCTATTGTAAACAGTGCTGCAATGAACATGTGGGTACACGTGTCTCTTTTCATTCTGATTTCCTCAGTGTGTATGCCCAGCAGTGGTATTGCTGGGTCATATGGCAGTTCTATTTTCAGTTTTTTAAGGAATCTCCACACTGTTCTCCATAGTGGCTGTACTAGTTTGCATTCCCACCAACAGTGGAAGAGGGTTCCCTTTTCACCATACCCTCTCCAGTATTTATTGTTTGTAGACTTTTTGCTAGCAGCCATTCTGAATGGCATGAAGTGGTACCTCATTGTGGTTTTGATTTGCATTTCTCTGATAATGAGTGATGTTGAGCATCTTTTCATGTGTTTGTTAGCCATTTGTATGTCTTCTTTGGAGAAATGTCTGTTTAGTTCTTTGGCCCACTTTTTGATTGGGTCATTTATTTTTCTGGAGTTGAGCTGCAGGAGTTGCTTGTATATTTTGGAGATTAATTCTCTGTCAATTGCCTTGTTTGCT